>NW_027419698.1:0-171159 GCF_009905375.1 Apium graveolens | reverse complement strand
TAAAAACAGTATCAAGTAGCATCAACTTACCAGATTGAATAAATTTGAATAATAGAGAATCAATCAGGACCATATTGTTGGCAGTCTTTATCACAGTTAAAAAAAGAGTATCAATTGAGTATCAATTAGCATCAATTTACCAGTTTGAATAGTAATCATAACCTATCAAGTTGCATATATCATTTGCAAATGCATTTAAATTTCATGCCTTGAGATAAACATCAAACATACTCTGACACTAAAAATAAAACTTTAGGTTTCCTCTCAATTTGTTCTCTAAAAACATCATTGATTGGTACAAACTGATCTAATATGTTATCATTATTTCTTCATCATGCATGCTGTCAATTTTTGTTAATATTTTGTAGGCTTTAATTCCTCAATGTTATTCTTGACACTTTGTTTAATTGACTTGAACAAAGCTTCAATGAAGTCTGCAGTATTCAATCTTATTGAAGACCTTGCTCAATCGACTACCAATTCGAAGATTAAGGCTAGAGTAACTAGGATGTGGACCAGCGTTAGCTCTGAGAATGGATTAGTCAAAGGATATAATGTCATTCTGTTTGATGATGATGTAAGTCTTATATTGTAAAATTTTATTATGTATTACGTAAAATCCTACCTTCTTTTGTATACCAAATGTAACATCTTTTTTTTTTTAGAATAATCACGTCCATGCATTTGTTTATCCCAATATTGGAATGGATTCAAAACTCCGGTGATGCTCTATACCAGTACCATAATCATTATCTAGAAGTTCGGCGTGACCAATTCCATGGTTTCATTCTTTTTGCCATTTCTCTGGAAGTTGAGCAAGCTATGTTTTATAACTCGGTTCGAATGTTTTCATGCGCAACAATGTGGATCATAATCTTGAAACTCTCTCTTTTCTATCCATTAATCATTTCCCATCTTATTTTAGTTATGTGTTTTTTAGAGCAGTTTACAGACCATATGAAAGAGATCAGATTGTTGAAGAAATGTCTCATATTCTTACAATGCTTGATCTTAAATCGAAGTTATTAGACATTGTTCATTTGCTTGAAGATATATACTGGAACATATCGGACGTAGATAATCTGCTTCCTATTTCTAAATTTTGTCCAAATGCAATAATAAAGACCCGATCAACAGGACTGAAGGGAATCCTTTTGGTGAAGAGCTTTGGTATTCACTTTGTGAGTTGACTGTTAAGGAGAAGTACAGTGAAGAAGGTGATTTCTATCATGCACGTTTAACCATGTCACATATCTGGAATTCAAGTTGTGGTCATTACAAAGTGCAGCTACTTTTGTTCAAGATTTTGTTGGGTGATGTTTGTGATTGATGTGTTGCACTTTTATTTAATTTTAGTACAAAATTAAAACCTTTGGTAGTTGAACTTATGTTATTTCTAGCCTTGATAATGAATGCTCTATTGTTGTTCTTTCCTTTTGTTTAAAGTTACATGACAATGATCTGTAATATATATGTTTTGAACATGGAAATGACATTATTGTGGTATATATTCCAAGATGGATTGTATGACACAATCTTTTGTTACAAAAAATAAGAATATGATAAATACAGCAATTATATAAGTAAAGATTTTGTGATGTCATTTCCACAATTAAAATATTGACCAGACTACATAATTTGCCCATTTTTTGGAGAACTTGGGATTATGCCATACTAACATAACCTTAAAGTTATTTGACGTGGTTAGTTGGAAATCTTCATTAACTAAAAGTATCCCTGATTTGTAGCTAATGATGTACCAAATAATACCAAACCATATTAGTGTCTAACAAATCAAGTGTAACTGAACAGATTTAATATACAATATTGTATTTTTATGCCATGAATTTATGTTATGATTAGATAAGTACCTTAATTGAAGCATGGAAGAAATCAGTACATATGCCCATGGCGTGTGTACCCAATAGTTATCACATAATATAAATCCAGTAATAGCCAATCATACAAATCACATTATGTACGCATTGCGTCTACGAATTAAATCCATGCCACAACAATTGGCTAAAGTATGAACATTACATATCTTGAAACTGAGAGCTTAAGTTACAAACATTAAAAAGTAGCATAAATGCAAGCATAGTAATGAGATGTATTCAGACCAATTCATCTTCATTGCATTATCCCTGAAATGTTTCCTGGTCATTCTCTACATCAAGAGAAAGATCATTTCAAGATTTAGATGTGTGTGAAAGAATTAGTCAAACAATCATGTTTTAATCAAGTAAAATGAAGTTATGTAAGGTAAGCAATTATTGTCAATTAATATGACCATATTGTATTACAATTTTGTATTAGTAGAGTTCTCACCAGCCTCTGGGGTCTGATCTTCAAACAACTTCTGCACTCCATCTTTGTCAAAAATAAAAGTATCAAACCAACCAGCTTCCTAGTTTATGAACACTATAAAATCTCCCATGTTGAGGCTAAGTTTTGCTGGAATTTATAGAGACCAAAGAACCGCTTCTCATAATCGTAAAAATAACCTGTAAACATTGTATCCAAAGGGAAACAGTAGAGAACAACTTTTGGATATGCTTGCCATATCGTGCCACAAAAGGATGTGGAATATCCTGCAATAGGAGTTAGATCATATTAATCCTATGTTTTTATATTTTGTAAAAAAAAACACATGTGCATAACATATTACAAGTTAATGAAAAAAACTTACAACTATGCCATCATAGATTGTTTTCTTAGTAGCTTCAACTAGAATTTTAACTCCCTCCAGCAACATTGGCTGATCATGTGTATAAACAGTATAATAACGATCATGACTTAAGATCGGCTTTCCAATGTGTAACCAAATATTGAAGAGCAAAGACAGTATTACCTCTCTTTTCCGCATAGAGAATTGGATCCTCAGGCTTGACATAGTTTATCTCACATCCAGTTTTATCAAATATGTGACCGCAGTAATTTCCTTTAGATTCAAAACAGAGAAGAAGCTTGCAAGCACTTCCTTTTGGGTAAACTTGGATGAGTTCCCCAAGTACAATTAGGCTGCCACTCTTATTATCATAAGTGAAATCTAGCTTCTCGCCATTTGGTAGCATTATGTGTCCAGTAATAGCAAGTTTGCCACCATATTGACTAACAATAGTGGCTGGTAATTTCTGCAACCGTAAATAAAGAGCCTTTCAATAATCAATTAACAAGCACGATCACATATTCAAACAAAATATAAAGTTATTTACCAATTCAAGCATAGTTGGATCAAACGGAACTATGATGGAATCTTCACAGGGTCAGAGGTAGTATGCTACATTTGAATAATAAAAATAGTTATTATTAGCAACTATATAAATAGTATAATATTCCAATTAGTAAAACATGTTGAGTTCAACAACAACTCAGTTCAATGAATGGCTAAGTCTAGGCAGTCATGGGGGATACGATTAGAAATCAAAAACCAGACTCAACATTGTTTAATGATTGTCCCGACACATAACAGATTTAGACAAAAATCACAACACACCCTTCCAGATAAAACGAATTGTGACTATAAACCAGGTACTTAAACATTTACATGGTTTTTTGCACCATGTAAGTCAATATACAGATGGCAATACCTTTTCATTGCAACATAAAGTATTAGAAATTAATATACCTATGTGCAATATGCTAATGACTGTCCCAACACATAACCAACTATCCTAAGATCACAACATACACTTCGACCCAAAATGGTTTGATTGTATAAACCACATACTTAAACACTTTACAATGATTTTGTAACATATATATGACAATACTGTATACAAAACCCAATATGAATCAATACAAAATCTTTTCATCAGATTACAATGACAAATCTATTTAATGTTAATAACTAATTTCATAGCACCATGAATGTAGACTATTCAGAATACTTATATGTAAACAAAGATGAGCAAGATTGATCAAATCAAATTCAATTAACACAAAATGGAGATTTATCTACATTCATCACATTACTAATTGAATGACAGAGTATATATACCTCCATGAGTTGAGTAGAATGATGAAAATCAAAAGTCCCCTGACGATTGTTTGTGCCGAGTTTGGAGTTTTGTTCGGTGTTAGTATTGATGAGAATGGTCTTTTGCATGCAGGGGTTTACTTTGATCCAGTGAACAAAAGTCAATCAACATGATTCTCTATGTGTAATTACAATAAGTGTTTATTTAATGGAAAAGATGTAATAAAATTTACATGTTAGGTTACATAATTATGAATAGTAAGTAAGATTACATATTTTAAGTATGCATTCAAATTATGTATTTGAAAAAATGTGTAAATTTTACAAACTTACAAAAGAGAAGAATATTAAGTTATTATTTTTCCAATATTAAAATTTAAGTTAGAAAACATTATGCCGCAGTTTTAACAGAATCGTACTATAGAATAATTTTGAATAATTTTCAAGAAGTTTATTTGTCTGAATATGCCCTGAATAAGGATTATAAATTTACTATTTATACTATTAAAATACACAGCACTAATAAATTTTGATTTTAATAGATTATGTGTCATTTTTTTTATACATGTTCTCTTATATCTTCATGTATGAGCATTCAATAGTTTAAAAAAATTATTTGGTATCTTTTGTAAATCTTTGGAGATGTATTATATATGTTATTGTAATAAGATGTTTTGTAATTGTAATTTGAATGAAAATAATAATAGGCTTATAGACTTATTATATTTATGTCTAAAGTTTTGACGAAGAAAGTAATTCGAACAATCGTTATCAAATGTCTATTAAATATTAAACATCTCAACTACAGAATATAATAAATATATTTATTATTGATTGTATTGTATTAATTTTTTAACCCTATGGTAAAGGCTTAAAATTAAAAAAAACATTTGTTTTTGAAACATTAAGACTTATTCGAGCTAATTTATTTTAAAATATTTTCTAATGAACGTTTAGTTTTGTATTTTACGCCATAATCATCAGAGGTGAAAATTTCTAATAACCGTTTATTAATAGATTATGTATTATTTTGGAATCCATGTTTAGTCATCTTCCCATGATAAAGTTGCAATAGATATTCCATTTGTTGTTCCAATTTTTTTTCACATTCATACAATTTGGAAGAGAATGCAATATAACATAAACTATTACAATACCATATTTGATGAGAATAAATGTTTGCATTGATCAAGATAATATCATCACACTTATTCCTACCGAATCGAGATAATTAATTTCAAATTATATTCTTTTGAGGTTTTAAAATTGCTTATGTAGGAAATGATTACTTTAAGTATAATTTGTTAAAATAGATTAACAAATAGTTTCTCATAATTAATGTACCAATCCAGTTTAGGTGTAGGGAAATGATAACACCCATGAAATAATTAATGTACAAACTTACATTTGAGAAGAATATTTGTTATTATTTTTCCAATAAAAAAATTTAATTTGTAAAACATTATGCCAAAGTTTGAACAGAATAATACTATAAATTATTTTTCCTATATGTCAAATAGTTTATTTGTCCGAATATGTCGTTCGCTGGATTATAAATATTATTATTTATCTGAGATAAATAATTTCTAAATAGTTTTGCATGAGGTTTTATATTAGCCAATTCACGCTAATATCATCAAAATACACAACACATAGAACGATTGATTTTAGTAGATTGTGTATCCATGTTTTATACTGTTCTCTCATATCTCCATGTAAAATTTGTAATAGTTCCAAAATACATTTGGTATCTGATAAGAATTTTTTGGACCCTGTATTAAATATCTTTTTGCAACACGATGATTCGTAATTGTAGTTGAAATAAAAATAATAGTATACTTACAGAGAAAAATAGATTTTTTCAGAAAAGTTTTTGACGAACAAAGTAATTCGAACAATTGTTATCAAATGTTGGGTAAATATTAAATATCTATCTATAGAAAAGAATAAATGTCTATTTTTATATATAGTTTATTATTTTTTAACCGCATGCTACAGTCTTAAAAAACTATATGACATTTCAAACATTAAGACTTATTTCTACTAATTTTTTTAAAATTTAGTTCTTAAGAACTTTATATTTCTATTTTACGCCTAATATCATCACAATTAAAATTAATAATAACCATAGTTCGTCCTAATTAACGTATGAATCGAGGTTTTATGTACGAAAATGATAATTCCCATGAAAATAATTTACGTGAATATTGTATAAGACCATTTAACCTAAATTTAAGGTCATGTTGATACCACGTAACGTACTAAACTTATTTGCAGGATATTGCATTTGTAATGGAGAAGTAAAATCCTAAACAAACTCTTATCTAAAGATCACGCCAACGATGTTAACATCAATCATGTACCTAAATCCATGGTGACGTACTAATCCTCATATATATATATAGTTTTCATGTGTTATATGAAATCATAAAGTAATAACCCTTAAGAAAATTTATTGTTAGTTAACCTTTTGTGATTGCTGCCATGGAAGACAACCTTGCATTGGTTCATAGCATAGGACTGATTGGAGGGTTCGTGTACGTATTACTAGGATATGGCCTTCATTTTCTCACATTCAACAATTCTGAGTGTGTTAATCTAATGTGCTTGATTCAGAGGTAATGTCTTGCGCCTTTGTATAGTAGTAGTATATGATTATTGTTTGTATAGAAGAGTTCCAATGAGCTTTCGTTATGCAGGATTGTCATGTCTTTGCATTTGTAAATCGTGTGATTTGGCATGATGTTAGCAATATCATACTTGAAGGAAACATATATGATGTCACAATTTTGTAGTAATGGAGTCTGCCGGACTTATGAGGCCTGTATCTACTAATAAGATAATGTTTTTCACATGATACCATTGTCCATCTATTCCGTTTGAAGTAATACCATTCCAAGGCACAAGTTTGAGCTTAAAACCATTCCTGAAATTTCTGATCTTGCAATGTCACTCTCTCAACATGTGCCCTCTGTACATGCTATAGGTATTTTTGAATATTATCACAGATTTCTTTTTAATTGAATTCATGATTGACAAAAGCTAAATAGTAACTATTTTTGTAGATATTGTTGGCATGCCTAGAATATTGACTCCAATAAAGCAAGTTATACACGATTTGGTGAGAAAAAGTTTCTTCGATTTTGAGCTATTTGATGCAGGTAAGACCATCATTTCAGTAATAAATGTAGTGTCGATCAGTGTTGAACAATATTTATCTGATAGTCTCATTATCTTTCTTTCCATTTCAGCAACGTGGTTAAGATTTTTGCTTGGGATGAATTTACTGTGATGTAGCAAATGCACTTCAGGGATATGTTGGGTATCCCTCAATAGTTAGCTTGACAACAATGAGGCCACTAATCCACAATGTTCCATTTTCTACTAATTACATATCTTTACTATAAAATATAATAGTTTTCATGGTGTCAACTAAAGCTTATCGCTGAATTGCTTCCAACAGGTTCACTGCAGATAAGAAGTTCATCATGTTCGCGGATTTATTTCAATATTACTCATCTCTGCTATTGAAGTGTTGAGGCCAAAGGTATCAACACTCTTTAGAGATATCAATTATTACTATATATGCGACATAAACAGTAATTTGAGAGGTATAAACTCTAATAAACCTTATTTGCACTATTGTGTTTACAGACTACTTGCTGGATTGGTCTAAATAAATGACTATTTGCGTGAAGTTTTACATATGACATTGCAATGTTTTAATGTTTTCTATTTTGTATTATAAAAGCTAGATATGAATTTAAAGAGGATTGTTTTGAAACTTAAGTATTTAGCCAATCTTTCTTTTCTGACTATTGAGTTGTATGGATGTTTTATTCATCTGTTATATGTCATTGGCAACTTAATGTTTTCTTATGACATGTTACAAATTTGTAAACCATCCATGTTGTTATGTAGCCATGATTTAAGTGGAAATCCAATAAAGCAATGATCTTACCATAAAACAATATGTAATCCAATAATGATATCATTTAATTATAGATAACAACAATGTTCACTTTGTTCCAATAATGTTACAAACACTATTTCCAGAATAACAACTTTGTTACTAATTTATACTAAACCTGATTACAGAATAACATACTACCATTCATCTAATAATCAAATGAAGTTTTATCATATATTGCGACTATAATCATCAATTAATATGCGAATTCTACCAATTGATTCAATCAGCTTATCAGCCTGAGCATTGAAATTAGCAAGATATTCCTTCCACCCATCATCAAACTTTTGAAAGGCACTCATCATTTCTGCAACAGTCAATTTTTAAGGTTGTCTCATGCCCCCGCAGAGATGAAGACGTATCACTTAGGAATTTTGGTTGATTTTTCATATATGATGCTGGTATTTCTTCATTACTTTGGGATGATTCTCCACGCTTTTTGTAATAACCCCAATTTTGGAAATTTTGAAACCCTTATGAATAGTGTTTTGCTGAACGAGAAAACTTTTCATGCCACGCTATGTAGGGGTTCTGTTATTGATCTTATGGGATATATTAGTACTCTATGAAGTATATAAGTGTATGTAAAGATCGTCAGAATCCAAATCCGAACACTTTGATTTTTCCCGGAAATCCACAATATACGGAGAGAATTGAGTATAAGGTAACAGGATAAAAAGGATTTAAATTAAAGGATTATAAAAGAGGATCATAGAAGGAATATAATATATTGAGAAGGTTAAGGGAACCTAAGTAATAAGATCCCGGGTATGATCCTTCAACGATTAAAACGAGAACGAAAGTTAAGCGAACCGTATAGCAGATCAGCGGTCATTAGGCAAACGATTAGGAAGTTAATCAAAGGGATTAATGGGAATGATGTCATCCAACCAATAGAAAGAAGACAAGGAAGGAAGGATGACATCATGAGGATGAGGTAAGCATGACATAGGAAGGAAGGAGGTGTGGTTGAATAAGAACCACACAAATTCAAGGGCAAGGTAGTAATTTGCTAAAGCAAGCACAAAAACCAAGCAACCAAGCCAAGCAAAAACCATTTTCATCAAAAATCAAAAGCAACCAAGGCTTGTTCATGAAGCTCTCGGGTGGTTTCTTAAGAAATGGGAAGTCCAAGCTCCTCCACTTGTTATTTTCCAAGGTAATTATCCTAGCTCCTCCTAGTTAAGTTACATACTTCCTATAAGTTTAAGCTTCTAATTCCAAGCCAATCTTTTTCTATAAATCATCAAAGAAGATGGTGAATAGTGTTTTCAAGAACTAAAATTTGTGTTCTTGAAGTTTTGTTTAGATTAAGCTTGGTTAAGGGCTTTAAAGGTGATTCCAAGCCATCCTCTTGATTCTCCACTCTCCAAGGAAGGTATAAACTACAAACCCTAGCTTTAGTTTTGAGTAATTAGGATTGAATGTGTTTGATATAGCATATGTGAGGCATGATGCTTGATTGGTTGAAGTTTGGTTGAGTTTGTAGAGATTAGTTGGTTTTGTTGTATTGTTGGAGTTGTAAATCTTGGTAATTAGTTAAAGAACCT
This sequence comes from Apium graveolens, assembly GCF_009905375.1. Taxonomy (NCBI): domain Eukaryota; kingdom Viridiplantae; phylum Streptophyta; class Magnoliopsida; order Apiales; family Apiaceae; genus Apium; species Apium graveolens. The sequence continues at coordinate 161,660 of NW_027419698.1, read as the reverse complement.
AAGTAAAGCTTTTAGTTCATGTGAGGAATAAGTATAAATGGTTAATATGGATTTGTTGGGGTTGTTATGATGTGATAAGGATGGATGATTGTTGTATGATGGATTTGAGGTTGGATTTGGGGTTGATTTGGAATGGGTTTGAATGGTTTAAAAAAAAAATGGGAAATCGCGTAAACATAGCCGTCGTAACGTCCGATTTTCTTTGGACTGTTTTTGTGCATAGCATTAGGACCCGAGAACCCCCTGCTAGATTGTGACCACTGCCATGTTTAGATAGCTCATGTTACGAGCTTCGTTTTGATATGTAGTTCGTTCGATTCCGATTTACGGTTTAGGAGAAACGACCGTTTCAAGTAACGGCGTTTCACGAACGAAACTTTTTCCCTCGCCTTACTTTGAAATGTAGGTTAAAGACCAAAAAGGGTTAATTAATGCATGAAACATTTATGGTAAGTGTTTTAGGCAGTTGGTAAGTCACTCGCGAAGGAATCGCTTTAAAACTCGTAAAGGTTAAATTATTAAAAATGGTGGAGCCGAGGGTACCCGAGTGACTTAAGCGAATCAGTGAGCGCAAAACAAGCGTTAGAGTCTAAGTTAGTTAAAGTATAGATTCACAAGTGACTTTGGTTTAATTCCAACTTACTTGTTGTTTATAGGTTACCAGACTCGTCCCGAGCCATTCGTAACCCCCAGTCGCTCAGGCAAGTATTCTATCCGTTATACTGTTGTTGTGATGAATATATGTATTTGCCTTATCTTGCGATAGATGCATGTTGGATAATTAGCAAATGATGCGATATATTGTAGCATGTGATATGGTATATATGCATGCCTGTTTCATATTCTTGGAATATATATATCTGTTGGTTCAGTTGATAATACCTATGCTAGAGAATAGCGGTATCTTGCATATACCCTTAGTATAGGGACCCAAAGGTGAAAATATTTTCTAAAACCGGGAGTCGAGGATCCCGAGTAGATTTTGTATATATATGGATATGGATATATACATATATATATTTATATATATATGGTTATAGTTTTCCAAACTATTAATCGAATAAGGTTTATTCGATAACTTTAAACTTTATTTATTATTGAATATTATTTGAGTATTCATTCGAGGGTTTATGACTCAGTTTATATTATTATTTGAATATTATCTTGAATATTCATTCGAGGACTTATGACTCTTTTATATTATTTATTGAATATTATTTGAATATTCATTTGAGGATGTATGACTCCTTTATTTTATTTAATGAATATTATTTATAATATTCATTCGAGGTATTATGACTCAGCTTATTTTATTTATTGAATATTATTTGAATATTCATTTGAGGATCTATGACTCCGATTATTTGCTGAGGTATATTCTTTATTTTATTAAAGAGTAAGGTGTTAATAATCAAACTTATTTTCGATTATTCAAATAAAGATAATACTTTCATATAAGTATTTCTTTGGTTATTTAATGTTTATTTCAAGTATAAGTTTTAATACTTCTACTTCAATTATTTGATAAAGATTATTCTTTATGGGAATATTATTTAATTAATAATATTCAGATATTTTCTAATATTCTGGGGACTGATTTACTTCATTAAATCAGCCTTACTCCAAACACTCTTTAAAGTGTTTTCGAGTCTTCAAAATGATTTTTAAAAAGTCAGAGCGGATCCCAAAACTCATTTTTATATTTAAGATCTTCCTTTTTAAAGGGGATTTAAATACTCGCTCAAAACCTGGGGAATCCGGCTCTGTGGTGTATTTTATATTCGCAACGAGGTTGCAGATTTGGTAAATGAATTGATTACTTGCCCAATGTTCGGGAAGTAAGCCCATCTAATTGAGTCGGCATAAGCGACAGGCCGGGGTACGGTCTAATATTGTGTAAGTGGCTGGGTGGCAGTCCATCAACGCGTGAGGGGCCGGGGTACGGTCGAGCGCGAGGTCTTAATTATGACCAGGGTGATGACCGGTGAGGAATTCATCCATCTACAGTAGAAAAGGTTACTTATTGGTATCTGTGCCTGATCAGCAAGATATCGGGTTTATGCCAAAATTCTTTTCCTTTCCAAAATTCATTGGATGTTTCGAACTCTGTTCATACTTCACATAACAGAGGTTCCAGGAAATGTTTAAAGGGATATATATATGTGGTTATATATATATCGGGACTAAATAAAGTATCTCATAACTTTTTCATTCAATAATATTTCAAAGATTGAATCTATTCAAGTCTTATCTTGTGGTCTCATCAGTGGGATGAACTTTTGAAACTGATTATAACTTGAATGGTGGTAGTTCAAGTAGTATTGGGAAAGATATAAGTATATTGGGGTATTTGGTAACCTCATCTTTTAAACTTATATCTAATTAATAATTGTCTTATGAATGACAAAGATTTTCAGAAAAACGTTGAGACAAGGTTAGATATATGAGATCACCTTGCAACGATATTTTTATACAGTTATACACTGGGATTTTGTGTATATTATGCATGGAAGAGGACTTCCAATATTTTGAAAAGTATATATGTATATATACTGAATATTTTGCGACTTCATCGCATTAAGATATCAAACTTGGTTCATTTCTTTTGACCAAGACTTTCATGAGTACTATGAGAAGGCTCATATACTAGTAAGTATATACTAGTAATTATCTTACACACGATAAAAGATTCTAGTAAGTATCCATTTAGATACTTATATTATTGTTATCACTATATATTATCTTGCGAGCTGTAAGGCTCACTCTTGCTTTATTTCTTCATCACACAACAACAGTTAGGAAAGATGGCCAGACTCCAGCAGACCCAGCGCAAGCGCGTGGGAAGCGTCCCGCGTCTTCCCGTTGATGTTGTAGCTGCTATAGCTGCAGAGGTAGATCTATTGTAGATCAGACCATCTACTTTTGAGAATCAATTATGTATAATTATAACTTGTGGCAGATAATGGCAATTAACTGTAAATTTATCAAGTAATCATTTTGGGTTGTAATAACTTTTAAATTGTGGATTCAAAGACTTGTACTTATTTAAATTTCATCTCTGAGACTATAACGGGTTGTGGTGTGTGTTAGTGTGGGGTCACAGCATAAGGTTATTTATTATTAATTAAGTGAAGTGATATTGTGGAAAGAAAGACCGTGACGACCCGGATCCCCGACCCCGGATCTGGGGGTGTTACAGAAATGGTATCAGAGCTAAGCGTTATAAACCTCAGAGATGATGGGACGTTAAGATAATAAGTTAACTAAGATAATAAGAACTCTTGCCAAGTTCATAGTCGGGCTACCTAACGTAGCACTGACAGTTAAAAACCCTTATGGGAACCCTTATAAATATCGTGATAGGAGCGTAGTTCGTTATCGTATATGGTAGCGGGACTCCGAACCCTGAGGTTGAGGAGCAACATCGCGATGATGTTTTATTACTCATTGGAGATCAAATTATGGATCCAATAGAGCGTCCTAACGCAGGACCGGATGATGTTGATATTGAGGAGGTAGCGGTTGAGGAGGTTGTCCTAGAAGGGATAGTTGTTGAGGAGGATCCCAAGGAGGATCCTGGCAAGATTGGATAAAGGACCACTGATGAATTGATGGCCATGGTTAGGGCAACTCCCAGAGGTAGGATTGGCCGGTCACTACCGGAGGTTTGTTCAAGTTTGTAAAGATAGTAACCCCTTTAACGCGGCTTACTCGTAAGACTGAGAAGTTCGAATGGACAGAGAAATGCGAGAACAGCTTTCAAGAACTGAAGCAGAGGTTGGTGATGGCCCTTATGCTGGCGTTGCCGGATGGAAAAAGAGATTTTGTGAAGTATAGTGACGCTTCGCACAAGGGCTTAGGGTGCGTGCTTATGCAGCACGGTAAGGTAATCGCGTACATGTCAAGACAATTAAGGTAATATGAAATTCGATATCCCCGCTCATGAGCTTAGGCTCGTGGCAATAGTTTTACCCTAAGGATTGGAGGCACTACTTGTATGGAGAGAAGTGCAAGAATTACCTAAGCCATAAGTGCTCTAGTACATTTTCACGTAGAAAGAGCTCAACATATGCCAGAGGAGGCAGTTAGAGCTAATCAAGAATAATGATTGGGAGATTCTTTATCATTCGGGGAAAGCCAATATGGTGGCTGATGCCCTTAGTAAAAAAAGGAGAGACTCAAGATGATAATGTCTTTTGGAGAGTTTATAAGAGATTTTGAGAAAATGGAAATAGAAGTGAAGGTAACCGGAGCCGGTACCGAAAAGCTGTTTAAGATTGCAATACAGCCCGAATTATTGGAAAAGATCATATTGTGCCAGAAAAAGTTATGAATGAAGGCAGGGAGCCAACAATTAGATAAAAGATTAATATCGAGAAAGATGATAAGGGAATAATGAGGTATTCCTATAGAATTTGGGTTCCAAAAGTTCAAGAGCGTAAGGATGAGAACTTAGATGAGAGCCATAGTTTGAGGAATAAGATTTAAAGCAAACCCTGAACGTGATAGTCAGGGAGGTCGCCATCAAGATAGAAGGAACCCATGACATAATGGAGTGGAAAATGAGGATTTTAAATTAAAAGATGACCCCAATTATGGGGAGTAGGATGAAACATTTCATACTAAGGAAACAGAAAGTCGAGTAAGGAAAGGAGACCCGAGATGGTACTCCTATACGGCAATTCATGGACCTGTCTAAAAAGAACTTAGACTATTATCCCCAACCACCACCCTGAGGAGACAGTGCGGTGAGAAATTCTTTCAGGACCTTTAAATCGCTAAGCTCTCAGAGTTCCAAGGAACAAGCTGACCCAGTCGAGGCAAGAGCCTGGCTAAAGGAAATATAGGAATCATTTGAGATTCTAAATGATTGACGAATCACAAAAGACTGTTTTTATCACTTACCCTCCTAAGAGAGAGACCACCCGCCGGTAAAAGGCCAAGGAAGGCACGGAACAAGAGATTATAATAAACTGATTTAAGTTCAGTCAATTGTTTTCGGGAAAGTAATTCCCAAAGATAAGGAGATAGTGTAAAAGCTTTAGAGCCAGAACAAAGGCAGACGAGTATGATAAATTATGAATCTAAGTTGTAAAAGTTATCAAGATTCGTTCTGATGACACGAATCCAGAATGACGGGATGTTTGGAATCAATGCTTATGTTGTGATGGTTCATGAAATAATGATAAGAGAAAGGGAAATAAAAAGAAATTGAAGTGGAAAGGAATATAACGGCAATAGAGTTTGAGGTATGATAAGGGAGTTGGGTATAAGGAAACCCTAAAGACTCGTAGCAATAGATATAGAAAAGTATGCATTCGTAAGGATGAGGGTGATTCACCATGAGTTAAAGTTGATGGTGGAAGGCATAAGAGATATATATAGTTTACCCCCTGTAAGTTGGGGGGATTTGAGGAAACCTTGAGATAGTTCGAAGGATAAATATTGAGACACGGATAGACTGAGGAGACAAGAAAGTAAGAAATCAGGAAAAAAAAAAAAAAAAAAAAAAAAAAAAAAAAAAAAATTTGGATGAAGGAAGTGACCTTCAATAATGTGAAATGTAAGACCGGTGGCTCGATACCCAGAAAGGGAGACGCCAGGTATGAAAGATATCCCAACATTGAGGTGACTGTTGAGATAAACAACAAAAGTAAATAAGGAATTATTAAGAAGAAGTTCACGTTGAACACGACCAATATCTCCAGAACATCCTTGTTATCGTTACCAAATTAGGCAAGACAAGCGGATAACCGTTGTTATCTTTTGGAGGCCATATGGATTGACCTCAATTTGAATAAGGATGCTAAAGTTAGGTATAGACTATCGAGGTGGAAATGATTGAACAAGATACCCTTATCAGGGATATATGACTTTATTTATCCATGGAAGGATGCTTGTACCTTTTTAAAGGTGGAATTAAGGAAAGAACATTGGTAACTTAACACGAATCCTAGGGGAATGCATAAAGGTTGGCATTTCACCCTTAATAGGGATAGTATGAGTTTTGACAGTATGAATTGGAAAGGATTAAGGTAATAATAACCTTTAAGGATCAGTGGAGAAATTCTTCAGAAGTATATAGACAATGGTTCTACTATTAGTAAATGGTATTGTGATATGCCCTGTATCTAGGGAATACAGGAGGAACGATTGAAGGATAACCTTAGAGGTTTTATAAGGAAAAAGGTAATATTCAAAATTCTCAAGAATGGAAATGGGGATAAAGGAAATATGACGTAATTATAATGATGCCAAGTGGGGCACGTGTTAAACCACGAGAAAGTATGGATCAAACCAGTAAAGGTTGAAATTGTTCTAGGCAATTAGGACTTAAGATAAAAGATGTTCTAAGTATGATTGAGAGTCAGTCGTGACAGTGATTAACCTCTAAAGATTGAGGCAATAACTTATGGAAAAATGGTGATTTTTTTTTTACTCATCAGATTTTAAGGAATACATCTTCACATAAGCTGTGATTGAAATGAGGTAGAAAATTATTTGGAGGTGGTTAAAATGACATTGACTGTAAGGAAATTGTACTATCAGGAAAGGCCAAAGAGGTGGCCGACACTTTAAAGGTAAGAGGATAATTATAGGCACTTGTGCCAAAGGAATACAGTGATGATGGTTAAAACTGTGAAGGTTGTATTATGGTTTGGAAGATTGACATTCCTTCTGATGACTGTGCAATACCCAACCGTAATAGTAGTTAGTAAAGGTTTAATTCGTGTAATCGCCATGAGCGGGCTATCTATCTCAGAAGATACTATCTTGAGATAAGCCAGGACCATAGTTCAAAAAGGACTAAACAAACCTTTGAGTTAAGTCTTCTATTGAAGGCATATGATTAAGAATGGTATTAACCTGCTATCATTGCTTTGAGCGAAACTCTTCTGCAAATTTTATCTGCTTCATGTCATGAAAGTACGTCAGAGTTTGGAGTGTTCTTCATGAATTGTGATTGGTGGTTATGTTAACTCCTTAGGAGAATTAGATACGAGATGGATGGACTCCGTATGGTTAGTTATTAAGACTTCATGGAAAATGAATGACTACAGTAGGTCAGTGGTGGACCTTAGTAAGGCAGCAATGATTCTGCGAGTAATGAGCTGATTACAACCGTGAGAGTTGTATTGGAATGGGTGTTGAGATTGAGTACCACTAATCGGGTAGTGGTAGTGTATAAGTTATCATTGATAGACTAATTAAGTAGAGTATCTACCTAGTGAATAATTATTCTTTCTTATCAATAGAGAGTCGTATTATTATACAAGGAAGGTTGCGGTGCAAGCATAGAATTCAAGTAACGATGATGTCTAGAATGAGATCCCAGATTCGATTTTCGATGTCGAGGGAGTTTCAAAGGTAATGGTGTATAAGCTCGAGGAAGAGCATGGGTCCATAGAATGATGGACGGGATAGCGAAAATATTTAGGCACGTGAAATGCGATGCTATAATACTTGATGTTGATTAAATACATATATGTTTTGTTCTTCTATGACAAACCTCTATAGTTCAGAGGTAGGTTCCAAGCCAGATATTTTGTGGCAGTATATTTTTTTTCATATATACAATTCTCTTCAGTTCGTTCTTTTCTCTTCTTTTCATTTCATGTAAGCTGAGAAGAACAACCCTTCCAGAAGGGGAGGTATTGCCGAATGACTATCTATCTTTGTGATAGAAGCCTAGTAGGATACCACATGTTGTTTAATTGCTTGTCAAGTACTAAAGGCTGGCCACCTTCTGTACTAACTATGCAATATAACAAGTGTTCATGATCATAGTGATCTCTCAACAAATTCCTTTACTTCTATTTGATTGATCAAATTTTGGAAAATAGAAACAACTGAAAAAGGAGTAATAAAGTGGTGGTAGTATGCGGAATGGGAACACATTCGTGATACTAAGGTTGACGTGGTTATTAAAAGGTTATAGAACGCTAACAAGCAAAAGCATAACCCGTATAATATTAGGAACGGAAGGTAGTAGCGATTACGAACTGGAAAAGAATGGGTATTGAGAAGCAAGAGCTCTAATGATTGGAAGCTATGATGAGAGTCTGTGCAATAGACTTGAAAGAATTTGGAATGATCACTTAATTCGGATTGAGTTATCTTACGACAATAGATCATATGTCATTATCGAGGTGTCACCTTATGAAATCCTTGAGGGAAGACAATGTCGATCTCCCTTATGTTAGGATGAAGTTGTAGAGCGCAAGATGCTCGGACCCGCAGTAGTCCAAAGGACCAAGGATATGATAGATCTAATCAGAGGACGGCTGGTAGTAGCCCAAGATGGACATGATAAGTATGTTGATTTCACACGAAAGGATAAAGAGTATAAAATAGGGGACCTAGTAATGTTATAGGTATCCCTTAGAAAGGATTGATGAGGTTCGGAAAGAAAGGAAAGCTAAGTCTACAATTTGTTGGACCCTTGGATATATTAAGATGTTTGGGAAGTTAGCATATGAGCTAGCCCTAACCCCGAACATGTAGCAGGTCGTAACGTGTTTCACGTATCAATGTTAAGGAAGTGTAATTCAGATGCCAGATAAATAGAGGCATATGAGCGCATAGATATGCAACCCGACGTAACCTATATGGAGCAACCAGGAAGGGTTATAGAGTGAAAAAGGAACAAGTGCTTAGGAGAAGGATTATCAAACTAGGCAGAGTTTGGTGGTAGAACCACAATGTGGGGAAATTGACTCGAGAGTTAGAAAGTGTAATGCTAAGCAAGTATTCCCATTTGTTTTCTATCTGATTCCGGGACGGAATCCTTTTAAGGAGGGGAGACTGTAATAACCCCAATTTTGGAAATTTTTGAAACCCTTATGAATAGTGTTTTTGCTGAACGAGAAAACTTTTCATGCCACGCTATGTAGGGGTTCTGTTATTGATCTTATGGGATATTATTAGTACTCTATGAAGTATATAAGTGTATGTAAAGATCGTCAGAATCCAAATCCGAACACTTTGATTTTTCCCGGAAATCCACAATATACGGAGAGAATTGAGTATAAGGTAACAGGATAAAAAGGATTTAAATTAAAGGATTATAAAAGAGGATCATAGAAGGAATATAATATATTGAGAAAGGTTAAGGGAACCTAAGTAATAAGATCCCGGGTATGATCCTTCAAACGATAAAACGAGAACGAAAGTTAAGCGAACCGTATAGCAGATCAGCGGTCATTAGGCAAACGATTAGGAAGTTAATCAAAGGGATTAATGGGAATGATGTCATCCAACCAATAGAAAGAAGACAAGGAAGGAAGGATGACATCATGAGGATGAGGTAAGCATGACATAGGAAGGAAGGAGGTGTGGTTGAATAAGAACCACACAAATTCAAGGGCAAGGTAGTAATTTGCTAAAGCAAGCACAAAAACCAAGCAACCAAGCCAAGCAAAAACCATTTTCATCAAAAATCAAAAGCAACCAAGGCTTGTTCATGAAGCTCTCGGGTGGTTTCTTAAGAAATGGGAAGTCCAAGCTCCTCCACTTGTTATTTTCCAAGGTAATTATCCTAGCTCCTCCTAGTTAAGTTACATACTTCCTATAAGTTTAAGCTTCTAATTCCAAGCCAATCTTTTTCTATAAATCATCAAAGAAGATGGTGAATAGTGTTTTCAAGAACTAAAATTTGTGTTCTTGAAGTTTTGTTTAGATTAAGCTTGGTTAAGGGCTTTAAAGGTGATTCCAAGCCATCCTCTTGATTCTCCACTCTCCAAGGAAGGTATAAACTACAAACCCTAGCTTTAGTTTTGAGTAATTAGGATTGAATGTGTTTGATATAGCATATGTGAGGCATGATGCTTGATTGGTTGAAGTTTGGTTGAGTTTGTAGAGATTAGTTGGTTTTGTTGTATTGTTGGAGTTGTAAATCTTGGTAATTAGTTAAAGAACCTAAGTAAAGCTTTTAGTTCATGTGAGGAATAAGTATAAATGGTTAATATGGATTTGTTGGGGTTGTTATGATGTGATAAGGATGGATGATTGTTGTATGATGGATTTGAGGTTGGATTTGGGGTTGATTTGGAATGGGTTTGAATGGTTTAAAAAAAAATGGGAAATCGCGTAAACATAGCCGTCGTAACGTCCGATTTTCTTTGGACTGTTTTTGTGCATAGCATTAGGACCCGAGAACCCCCTGCTAGATTGTGACCACTGCCATGTTTAGATAGCTCATGTTACGAGCTTCGTTTTGATATGTAGTTCGTTCGATTCCGATTTACGGTTTAGGAGAAACGACCGTTTCAAGTAACGGCGTTTCACGAACGAAACTTTTTCCCTCGCCTTACTTTGAAATGTAGGTTAAAGACCAAAAAGGGTTAATTAATGCATGAAACATTTATGGTAAGTGTTTTAGGCAGTTGGTAAGTCACTCGCGAAGGAATCGCTTTAAAACTCGTAAAGGTTAAATTATTAAAAATGGTGGAGCCGAGGGTACCCGAGTGACTTAAGCGAATCAGTGAGCGCAAAACAAGCGTTAGAGTCTAAGTTAGTTAAAGTATAGATTCACAAGTGACTTTGGTTTAATTCCAACTTACTTGTTGTTTATAGGTTACCAGACTCGTCCCGAGCCATTCGTAACCCCCAGTCGCTCAGGCAAGTATTCTATCCGTTATACTGTTGTTGTGATGAATATATGTATTTGCCTTATCTTGCGATAGATGCATGTTGGATAATTAGCAAATGATGCGATATATTGTAGCATGTGATATGGTATATATGCATGCCTGTTTCATATTCTTGGAATATATATATCTGTTGGTTCAGTTGATAATACCTATGCTAGAGAATAGCGGTATCTTGCATATACCCTTAGTATAGGGACCCAAAGGTGAAAATATTTTCTAAAACCGGGAGTCGAGGATCCCGAGTAGATTTTGTATATATATGGATATGGATATATACATATATATATTTATATATATATGGTTATAGTTTTCCAAACTATTAATCGAATAAGGTTTATTCGATAACTTTAAACTTTATTTATTATTGAATATTATTTGAGTATTCATTCGAGGGTTTATGACTCAGTTTATATTATTATTTGAATATTATCTTGAATATTCATTCGAGGACTTATGACTCTTTTATATTATTTATTGAATATTATTTGAATATTCATTTGAGGATGTATGACTCCTTTATTTTATTTAATGAATATTATTTATAATATTCATTCGAGGTATTATGACTCAGCTTATTTTATTTATTGAATATTATTTGAATATTCATTTGAGGATCTATGACTCCGATTATTTGCTGAGGTATATTCTTTATTTTATTAAAGAGTAAGGTGTTAATAATCAAACTTATTTTCGATTATTCAAATAAAGATAATACTTTCATATAAGTATTTCTTTGGTTATTTAATGTTTATTTCAAGTATAAGTTTTAATACTTCTACTTCAATTATTTTGATAAAGATTATTCTTTATGGGAATATTATTTAATTAATAATATTCAGATATTTTCTAATATTCTGGGGACTGATTTACTTCATTAAATCAGCCTTACTCCAAACACTCTTTAAAGTGTTTTCGAGTCTTCAAAATGATTTTTAAAAAGTCAGAGCGGATCCCAAAACTCATTTTTATATTTAAGATCTTCCTTTTTAAAGGGGATTTAAATACTCGCTCAAAACCTGGGGAATCCGGCTCTGTGGTGTATTTTATATTCGCAACGAGGTTGCAGATTTGGTAAATGAATTGATTACTTGCCCAATGTTCGGGAAGTAAGCCCATCTAATTGAGTCGGCATAAGCGACAGGCCGGGGTACGGTCTAATATTGTGTAAGTGGCTGGGTGGCAGTCCATCAACGCGTGAGGGGCCGGGGTACGGTCGAGCGCGAGGTCTTAATTATGACCAGGGTGATGACCGGTGAGGAATTCATCCATCTACAGTAGAAAAGGTTACTTATTGGTATCTGTGCCTGATCAGCAAGATATCGGGTTTATGCCAAAATTCTTTTCCTTTCCAAAATTCATTGGATGTTTCGAACTCTGTTCATACTTCACATAACAGAGGTTCCAGGAAATGTTTAAAGGGATATATATATGTGGTTATATATATATCGGGACTAAATAAAGTATCTCATAACTTTTTCATTCAATAATATTTCAAAGATTGAATCTATTCAAGTCTTATCTTGTGGTCTCATCAGTGGGATGAACTTTTGAAACTGATTATAACTTGAATGGTGGTAGTTCAAGTAGTATTGGGAAAGATATAAGTATATTGGGGTATTTGGTAACCTCATCTTTTAAACTTATATCTAATTAATAATTGTCTTATGAATGACAAAGATTTTCAGAAAAACGTTGAGACAAGGTTAGATATATGAGATCACCTTGCAACGATATTTTTATACAGTTATACACTGGGATTTTGTGTATATTATGCATGGAAGAGGACTTCCAATATTTTGAAAAGTATATATGTATATATACTGAATATTTTGCGACTTCATCGCATTAAGATATCAAACTTGGTTCATTTCTTTTGACCAAGACTTTCATGAGTACTATGAGAAGGCTCATATACTAGTAAGTATATACTAGTAATTATCTTACACACGATAAAAGATTCTAGTAAGTATCCATTTAGATACTTATATTATTGTTATCACTATATATTATCTTGCGAGCTGTAAGGCTCACTCTTGCTTTATTTCTTCATCACACAACAACAGTTAGGAAAGATGGCCAGACTCCAGCAGACCCAGCGCAAGCGCGTGGGAAGCGTCCCGCGTCTTCCCGTTGATGTTGTAGCTGCTATAGCTGCAGAGGTAGATCTATTGTAGATCAGACCATCTACTTTTGAGAATCAATTATGTATAATTATAACTTGTGGCAGATAATGGCAATTAACTGTAAATTTATCAAGTAATCATTTTGGGTTGTAATAACTTTTAAATTGTGGATTCAAAGACTTGTACTTATTTAAATTTCATCTCTGAGACTATAACGGGTTGTGGTGTGTGTTAGTGTGGGGTCACAGCATAAGGTTATTTATTATTAATTAAGTGAAGTGATATTGTGGAAAGAAAGACCGTGACGACCCGGATCCCCGACCCCGGATCTGGGGGTGTTACACTTTTTTTCTTGATCCATTCTGCAAAATATCTTCTATGTTGCTGTAAAGGAGAGATGTAAAATTAATAAAGACAATTACCAAGCATTGGTAAAACATTAAAAGATATAAACATGTACACAATACTTGATATGTTCTTCCAGGCCAACCGAGCGAGCAAACAAATCTGATTGCCTACTTTCCATGGATGCATACAACTCTGACAAGAAAACATTTGCATCTTCCAAATCAGTGTTTAAATCTGCGCAAGTGACAACCAATGTCTGCAACTCTTGCATTGCCACATTTTGCATCCCTAACCATTGTTTCCTCTTTGCACTGGATGAAGCCATTTATGATCCGCCAATAATAATTTTTCCTATGTGTTTGTTTGTATGTTTGAGGTGAGTATAATAACCCTTATATAAGCACATAAAATGTAGCAGTTTCCATGTTGTATAATGTGTAGTTAAGTAACCGCAAGTTAGTTACCATAAAATGTGGTAAGTGCAGGTAACTTCCACCACATTTAGCAGCAAAAAAGTCATGTCCAAAATCCCCTATTACCTCTTCTAAAAAGTAGTTGCCATATATGTGTAATTCTTTTGTTCTCAAGTATTACTTCTACCATGCTTAGATGGTAAACGTTGTTTATAAGCATCTTCATATGCACATATTACAGGCAAACATTGTGACATTATGGCATGTAAATGCTGCAACAAAAGTAAAAGGATGTGAACATTGATCAGTTTGGTTGCTCACATTGAACAGTTTGGTTCCTCAACTGTGACCTTGCTCAGTTTGCTACATTGCTGCAAACATTGATCAATTTTGTTGCTCCAGATGCAAACTTAATTACCCAGTCATGCATCTGAGGTTCTAGACTTATGATAGAAAAAATAACTATGACTGCTTGCATTCTTTTGTAACCTTAATAGTTTATTGTTTAATTTAATTACGTAATAAATGAAATGAGATGTGTTGAAAATATTTGAATTTTGCATAATTCTTAGAATAAATTTTAAGTTATATGAGTTGTGGACGGAATGTTGTGTTAGCGGAGAAAAAAATAGTGATTACTAATTTTATAATTATAATATATTACATCATATTATAGAAAGTGATACAATGTTCTAACGCTATAGTTTCTCGAGAGTTATGAATAAATGTTTTATTTACTACATGAACTCAATAGAAATTTAATTTGAACGGTACGGAAGGCAATAAAATTTAGATGCATAATCCAAATTTAAACCAATAAAATCCATAAGATTAATACATCATCTTTCAGACACAAAGTACTCGATCACATTCATCTACTTTCCAATTTAATAGAGATTAAACGCACTATTTGATAACTATATCGAATATTAAGTCTTCATGATGAAAAGTAAAAACCAAGGTATCGTCTTTTTCCAGCTCATTATCTGTTTTAAATTGGTTCCATCCAGCAGAGAATTGAGGCAATCCAGTAGAACACACTACCTTAACATTCTATGTTAGAAGCCCCCTCCTCAAGGTTACATTTTCACCATTTATCCATCTCCTACCATTTGGCTGTATAGCTATTGGGATATACTGCAAAAAAATATCATTTTTCAATTAATTAGCCACAACACAAGTGAACTTTATATTTTATTTGTGAACATATTGTAGGTGAATTGAAGGATTAGCGTAACAATACCGCTCCATGACATGTGTTGTTCACATTTGAAGTTATCAGCGTTGCGGTGAACTGCATCGCCATTACTTGATCATTTTCCTCATCAATTACACCCTCTTCTACAACATCTTCTGCTGCTCCTTCAATATTCATATCAAAGATTTCTTCTTCTTCCTGCATTCCTGCTTCAGGAATTTCCGCAACATCATCAACCTCTTCTTTAATATTCATGTCAACAATTTGTTCTATTTTCGCAATTCCACCTTCAAGCTCTTCATTAACATTTGCAGAAAATTAAGAAAATGTATTAAGATGAATATTTTCATAAATATCTTCTCCATTATTAGCAAATGAGTGCATTGCTTTAATAAGTCTTAACATTCTAACAAGAATATTATATGACTAATATTTGGTATCCTAATTACCT
Source organism: Apium graveolens (assembly GCF_009905375.1). Classification (NCBI taxonomy): domain Eukaryota; kingdom Viridiplantae; phylum Streptophyta; class Magnoliopsida; order Apiales; family Apiaceae; genus Apium; species Apium graveolens. The sequence continues at coordinate 146,475 of NW_027419698.1, read as the reverse complement.
GACAAATTAAATGATATGCAATACTTAAAGTATTCAATTTATTATTCAATATGAATAATTATTACTAATTTTTAAAACCCTAAAATAATTTTTAAATAATTATTTAAGAAAAACAAAATTAAAAATGATTTTTCTATAATATTTGGAATTAAAAATAATTTATTATGATTTATTGAAAATTATTTGATTAATTATCAAAGTAATTAATCATTTTTAAATAATTAATAAATAATAAATAACTAATAAATAAATAATAAATAATTGAAAAAATAATTAAATCTGATTTTTAGAAAATATTTCAGAATTATTTATAATGTAAATCAATTAATTAAATAATTAATTAATCAATTTATAAAATAAATAAAACTGATTTTTATAATTAAATAAAAATAAAAATAAAGTAAATTGCAGAAATATTTGTCAGAAACCAGAATCTGACAGAAACAGATCAAACCCGAGTTGCAAACCGGATTGCAACCGGATCACCAAGAACATCCCGGGTTGGGGATGAACTGGCCGGAAATTGCCCAGAATCCGGCGACCGGCCAGGATTCCGGCAACCCTGATTTATGACCAAAATAGCTTCGTTTAGTACGGTTTTTAAGTCCAATTCATGTCAAATCACTTCCCCAATCTGTTCCAGGCCAAACTCGACCAAAAACATCCCTGTAACAATTTCTCCGGCCAAAAACGACATGAACTCCGGCCAAAATCCTATCTTTTGATTCTGTAAACGAAACTTAACGTTCTATAGTGCAAATCAAAGCTAAGAACATATATAATCAAAGCCCTATCCTTTCAGGAACCAAAGATTCACAGAATTCATCAAGTTGTAGTTTGAAAATTCGGTATAAACCCTAATAATCGTGAATCATGATACATACATCGTTTGTTCAATTAAACACCATGAATCAACTATAAATCATCTAACAAAGCTATATCAATCATCAAAACATCATAATAACCCTAGAATCAAAAAGTCCTAATTCGAGTATAAACCCTAGAAATCGAAAATCAAAAACAAGGCATTAAAACATGAAATTGATGCAAGAAACAGAAAGAACGGATCAAAACCTTCGATTTGAGTACTTGAATCACACGATTTGATGCAGAAATCAGCTGGAAATCACGGTTTGATTCTCGACCCGGTTCTGGAAATCCCGACCCGGTTTCAAAGAAATTCTGATTATTAATTATTAATTATGATTAATTAAATAAAAATTAGGCTATTTATAGTGGTGAAATTAATACTCCTAATTAAAATTAAGACCCTAATTTTACACTTTTTAAGATTAATAAGCCCCTAATTTTATAATTTTTGGGTATTAACATTTAATTTATAAATATTTTATATATATAATATATATGCCAAAATTTCCCAAAAATTGTGAATAATGCAAAAATACAAAGAAATAATATAAATGAAAGTCCTATAATTTTATAAAAATAAAAATGTGATTGTTGTGGGGTTTTTAACACCCAATGGGGCCCGGAAAAATCATTTTTCGGAAAACGATAAAATTTATAAAATACCTAGATGTTCAGAATAATGCGATGGTAAAAGTCGTTTGATGAAAAATAAGGCCCATTATTTTACTTGAAATACCTGCTTTAAAATCATGGTTCGGGTCGTAAAACGTTTGAAATGAAAGTGATAAATGCAAAATAAAATATCTGAAAAATATCTTAAAAATACCGGAATAACACAGAATGCACGTAACACGTAACAATTAGGGTTTGACAAATAATTACACATAAATGACACATTAACACACATAATTTATTTTAAATATGATATAATACAGACGTAAATTTCCCAGACATTACATCCAACCCTCTCCACCTCACATTTCAATTCCTTAGTGGTGAACCTCAGACTGACAGAGTTTCCATGTTTGAAGTTTTTGTAGAAATTCTCTGTTCCTGACTTCATTGTCTGTCATATATGCAAAAATTTGTTCAGGTATCCAGCATATACACACTGGTATTAAACTATGAATGCGGCCTGATATGGAAAACAATTGCAAATAAATCTTACCAGATCAATCCCATCACCTTGCAAGTCTACACTATATACGCTAATACGGTAAGCTTCAGTTTTGTTCAGGAAACCATCATAAACTATCATAGCAACAGATTTCTGAAACTGAATGTTTCCATAGACAACCATGAATTCTTCATCTTTCCATTCCGGTTTATTTAACATCCACTCATTTGGTTCTATCGTCAGGTAGTTTATCTCAATTGTCGCTTCCTTATATATCTTGACATTAAAGACCCCATCTCCATGATAATCAAATAAAACAAGATTATATATTGTAATTCCATAAAACTCCATAAAGCGAGCAAGACCACATATTTTTCCGATTTCTGAATCATATCGAGCACGCCATTTATGTGTTTTACAATATATCTTCAAGCCAGTTGGAATTCTTCCACCACAAACACTTTTAAAATCCTCTAGCACTCTCTGATCAAGTACCATTAAATCAAATACATTTAATAATAAACATAAATTTGACACTATATAAATTAACGCTGTAAAATATACACTTACAAAGTGCCCAAAATCAGAGACTTCTACATTTGCTTCCAAAAAGCTACATATACTCTCTTCATTATCTGTACAGTTGGTATTATGTTAATGTACCTAAATAAATGCAGTATATACATTCTAGGTTAAATTTTTACCTAAATTGAATTTGACATTCTTCGCTCTAGAACTGGATCCTTTCTTCATCTGTAATTACATAATAAATTTGTTCCAATCAATATAAAGCACGTTATTTTACTTAGATATTACATGCATGAGATACAAATCAAAGATTTTACAAGAACACTACATGTATAGGATACAAAACTTGAGAATTACATGAATTTGAGCAAGTAATGTTCTTAAATTCTATATAACATTAATCGATTAAGTTAAGGTGTGTATACTTTAAAACTCTATCAATCAAGCAATATAATCTCAAGTTCTAACACTGATTCATGGTTCCATTGGATATATATACTGTATGAAAGCAAGATAAACTATAGATAAAGAATCGATTCATACCTCCATTGTAGAGAAAGAGTTTGATTCTACCGAGAGTGTTGTCTCCTTGGTGAAAAGAAGTTACTTTTTGCTTGAAGAAGTTGAGAATCCCAAAGTCACGGTAGTTTTCTTATATGGGCTTCTTTTAAGATAGGACTTTGATTTTATGTGGGCTTCTTTTAAGACAGGAGTTAAACATATCCCAAAGTCAACTTATTTGGGTTGTTTGGGTTTTTTAATTCTTTTGATATTTTCTCCTTTTTATAATTTTTAAAAAAAAAAAAATTTTACAAAATAGTGTTATATATTATGTTTTAATATAAGTGGGTTTTTGTATTATTTTGATTTTAAAATAAAATATTGCAATAAATTGTATGTTATGTACTCCCTCAGTCCCTTTGAATAGTTTACATTTCTGAGGAAGTGTCCGGAACGCATTTTAAGGTGCATAAAAAGTATAGTTATGTAACTTATTTTTACAATTTTCTTTTTTTAAATAAAAGTTGAATGTTTTAATTTTTCTTTAGAAAAATAAAATTGTAAAAAAAAATTACAGAACTATACTTTGTATGCATCTTAAAATGCGTGTCGAACACTCTCTTAAAAATGTAAATAATTGAAAGGGACCGAGGGAGTAATATTTACTGGATTTTTTTAAAAAGTATTTAATTAAAATAAATATTTACTCAGTTTTGTTGTACAAATTATTAAAATATTCACTACTAAAAACATAAAAGAGAAATGTTAAAATATGAGTTAAGAGACTTTTAATTGGTTAAAATATGAGAGAAAGAAAACTAAAATAAAATACTGAGATATAACGTTAAACTATAATATCAGTTTTATATTTCAAAATAAACGGAACCTAAATAACTGTAATAAATAAATTAAATAAAACTAGAAGCTAGCCGTTTATGTTATAAAAATTACAAACTTCGAGAAAAGAATTCAAAATTTATGAAATTTGGAGCGCGCGTAGCGCGGGCAAAAAGTCCCTAGTTTATAATAATACCAAGATGATAAATTTATTTAAAGAGAAAGTAGATTTTTTAGGAGAATATTATGATGTTAAGTTGATTTTAGGAGAAATTTACGGATGATGATAATATATATATATATGAGAATATAAGATAATTATAGTTTTGATAAGTTTATTTAAAGAGAAAGTAGAAGAACATTATGAATGATGATAATATATTTAAGAGAATATAAGGTAAGCGCTTCGTACCGGCCTTCTAAAATAATATCCCATTTTGTATTTATTATCCGATATTGGTCACTACAATATTATGAATAATAAATAAATATAAAAAAATTGTTCTCTCGCAAAACATGTTTACTTTAGTGAGTCACTATATCATTATTCAAAAATCTAATCTCTTAAACTTATATTATTTATTAGTCAATAATAAATATAATATTTTTTTTATGTAATGATATAAGAAATTGAGAAAAATACAAATATAAATTAAAACGATATGGGAGGCGCTACCTGACCGCCCTGGTTTTCTACTTTTAAATAAGTATAGTATAATATAATGATATAATGATTTTATAAAAAATTGAGAAAGTATATACATAGATACTTGTATTTGTAATATTTCATAGGTTAAAAATTAAAGATTTTTTTGGAAAATATAATATAATAAGTTGATTTTAAGAGAAAGAGTAGAAATTGTAAGATGGTAAGTTTTTTTGTCATGTGGTAAGATGATAGGTCGATTTAAAAATAAAGGAGAAGTTTTAGTGAATATTATTATGATAAGTTGATTTCAAAAAATCTTAATGGAAATGTTGTAGAAATTTTAGGAGAAAATTATGAATAATGATAAATTTATAAATACATATCTTTGTAATATTTCAGAGGCTAAAAATCAAATAAAAATATAATATAATAAGTTGATTTTAGGAGAAAGATGATAAAAGATATTAAAAAGGAAATTTAAGAGAATATCATGGTTAGTTGATTTAAAGATAAATTAGAAGTTTTAGAAGAATATTATGATGGTAAGTTGATTTCAAAAGTCTTAATGGAAAAAATTATAGAAAATTTAGGAGAACATTATGAATGATGATGATATATTTAGGTGAATAATAGGTAATTGTAGTGTTTGTTATTTATTAACTCAAAAAATTGAGAAAATTAGAAAAATAGAATGAGACGATTTGAGAGGCGCCACCTAAACGCCCTTGTTAGGAATATGTTGCAGGCTTGATGATAATTCACCAAAACACCCCAGTAGATGTAATTAAGTGATTTTGTAATTATCAACAGATAACCATACTTGTTCATCCGTTGATAGAGTAGCTTATGTTTAAATAAGTTTTTGTAGCACATTCCTATATACTGTAATGTCTTAGAGAATTAGAGTATGTAGGATATTCTAAGTCATGTTGACTACTAGGATGATATGCAAAATGGTTGGCCGGTTGTAAATATTAGATGTCTTGTAATTTTGCATAAATGAAATTGTGTCAACTGCTATGGAAATATTTTCAACGGATGATTCTACAAGGGTTCGATGGATGACTCAAGGTATTATCAACTGATGATCCAATAGTGACTTGAAAGTCACATGGGTTGATTTTATACAAAAGAAATGTGGCAGCCTATTTGCAGGTTTATGAAAATAAAGAAGCATTTCCATTTCCATGCTTACTTGAAGAAATACAAAGATGCTGGATAGAGAGATGAAGAAACATGTGATTAGACTTAGACATTTTGTTTTATATGCTTGTCTTTTTCATACGTAACTTGATGATATATAAACCAAGAGTAGCAAGTATATAATAATCTCGATAGAACTGAGAAATATAAAACGCTACATATGTTAAGAATTTATATGTTCTTTGTTTGTAACTTTACTTGTAAGCAGCTGTGTGTATTCTTGTATCAATAACAATTAGTATCAGAGCGAGCTTTTGACACACTAAGAGTTTAAAAATCAAAACAACTAGCAACATGAGTAGGAAGGTTGTTGGAGTGAAGATCCTTTTTCTGGACAAAAACAATTATCACCATTGTAGGGTGAAAGTGCCCCTGCATCTTCTCTCTTAAGATGAAAGGTGTGTTGATTGTATTGAGAAAGGCCCTCATGTTCCTCGTAGAGCTTCGACAGACGTTGAAGGAGCTGTTGGCAATGAGCAGACAATCAGAATGGACAGATGAAGATATTGAGCAAGTGCACAAAGATAAAAAGGCTATGAACATTATGTTCAATGGTCTTGATAGTGATATGTTTGACAATGTTATCAACTGTAAATCTGCTAAGGATATTTGGGATACAATTTAAATCATATGTGATGGAACTGAACAATTGAGGGAAAACAATATACAACTTCTAATACAGCAGTATGAGCACTTTCATTATGAAGAAAGTGAGTCTTTAAGTAACATTTTCAGTAGGTTTCAAAAACTACTAAATACACTGAAGCTGCATGGAAGATTCTACCAGACAAAAGATTTAAACCTGAAATTTCTTAGATCTCTACCAAAAGACTGGAAGGCTAAGACTGTCTCTCTTAGAAACTCTCAAGATTATAAGGAATTTACTTTAGAGAGAGTTTATGGCATTCTAAAAACTTATGAGCTTGAGTTGGAATAAGATTAGCATTTAGAAAAATAAAGGAAGAAGGGAGGATCTATTGCATTGGTAGCTAAATAAGAGAGAGGAAGAATATGAAGGTTGAAGCTGTGGAATCTGCACCAAACTCAAGGGTTTGTGAAGGGAAAGGAAAAGGGCTAAGGGCTGAGCATGAAGATCATCTTAGTCAGGATGAAATGGAGGACATAGATGAAGATCTAGCTTTCCTTTCAAGAAGATTTGTCAAGCTCAAATTCAAAAAGAATTTTGGAGCAACCAAGCCAAATAGAAACATGGTGGATAAATCTTAATTCAAGTGTTTCTAATGTGGCTTGAGTGGTCATCTTGCCAATGAATGCAGAAAGCCTGATTCTGAGAAAAAGAAGTTTGAGCCTGTGGATTACAAAAAGAAGTATTTTGAACTGCTCAAACAAAAGGAAATGGCTTTTCTGACTCAAGAAAATGACTAGGCAGCTGATGGGGTAGATGAAGATGAAGATGAAGAAACAAGTGTCAACCTAGCCCTAATGGCCAAATTAGATGAAGCAGAAGTCAGTTCTTCAAGCAATCAGGTAATCACTACTAATCTAGCACACCTTCCTAAAGATGAGTGTAATGATGCTATAAATGACATGTCAACAGAATTATATCATTTGCGTGTTACACTTAAATCACTCACTAAAGAAAACACAAAAAATAAAGATAATAATCTATTTTTAAGTGAGAGGAATATTGTGCTAGATACTCAATTTGTTGAGTTTGATAAACTGAAGATAGAGTGCAAGATTGCAAAAGATGAATTGACTGAATCTTTGAAGAAAGAAGAAATATTAAGAAAGCAGCTTGAACGAGAGCAAGAGGTAATCAAGGCTTGAAAATCATCAAGAAATGTAAGTGCCCAAATTGCTAAGGTTCAAGGTATGGAATCATTCTGTGAAGAAGCCTCGAAAAGAGCAAGGAAAAACTGGATCATGTGCTTGTAGAAGGGTTAACAATGGATGATGAAGTTTATCTGTCGAAAGCTAAAAGGGATTATCCGTCGAAAGACAAGGAACCACATTCGTCGATTGAAAAGAAACCAATTAGCAAAGCTAAGCTAGCTAAACTCAATGAGAAATATGGATCAGTTTCCAAGAACTTTGTTATAGGAGAATCAAGTCAAGTCAAGGAGAACAAAAGAGTGAATGTGGACCATCTGTCAATGAAGCAACCGAATGACAGATTGGAGAAAATTGAGGTCAAGACAGACTCCAAAAGGAAAAACAACAGGAATGAGAAAGTAGGAATTAACAAACATAGCAACTACATAACTGATAAATATGCACCTAGAAAAATCTGTGTTAAGTGTGATAGTGTTAATCATTTGTCTGTAAATTGCAAATCTGCTATGTCTGCACCCATGTCTACACCTCCCTCATTTCCCAATATGCCTACAATGTCGATGAATATTATGCCTGCATAAAATTTGAATGCATAATTTGCTATTATGCCATTTGCACAAAATCCTTACTATGCTGCATTTAATATGCCTCAAATGCCATTTAGCATGCCATATTGGAATAACATGTCAGCATATAATATGTCATTTCATGTTAACCAACCTGTGCATTATAATTCTGCAATTATGAATGGTTTTCAAAGCCCTACTTTAATGACCAAGGTTGAATCTCAATCACTAAGTCAAGTAAGGAAAAGCCTAAGAAACCTAAAAAGAAGGCTAACAAGGCAGGACCCAAGGAAACTTGGGTACCAAAATCAACTTAATTTGATTTTGATGTGTGCAAGAAAATAGAAGGAATCTTTGGTATCTGGATAGTGGTTGCTCAAGGTACATGATTAGAGATTCTTCCCTGCTCACTGAGTTCAAGAAGAGAGCTGGCCCAAATATTACTTTTGAAGATGACAACAAAGGGTATACTGTGGGATATGGCTTGATTTCAAAAGACAATGTCATCATTGAAGAAGTTTATCTGGTGGATGGACTCAAACACAATCTTTTAAGTGTCAGCCAACTATGTGATAAGGGCAACTCTGTAACCTTCAGTTCAAAAGCATGTGTTATTACAAACAATAAGAACAACAAAGTGGTTCTCACACGAGCGAGAAAATAAAATGTGTATCTAGCTGATTTCAACTCATCCAATAAAGATTCAATTACTTATCTTTTCAGCAAAGCAAGTCAAGTTAAAAGTTGGCTATGGCACAAGAAGCTGTCACATACGAACTTCAAGACTATGAATGAACTAGTCAGGAAAGACAAAACTAGAGGGGGTCAAACGAGCGGGTCAGCTCTCCCCGACACGCTTCGTCTCGTCATTTTAATCGTCTCAAATCGTATTGTATCGGTCTCGGCACAACTCGGCACAAACCGGTATGAGAGACGAGGCGTGCACGAGTTCAAGTTTCTGGAATCATAAATCGGCACGGCTCGACTCGCATGGACAGCACGGCACAAACTCGGCCCGCAAGCGCAGCTCGCCCGGCACGCACAGCTCGTGTGCTTCATTCTGCTTGTATTTGTTTCCACAATTTAGCAGTTAATTATCTAGTGAAATTTTAAAAAAATTAAAATTTGTGGTGGTTTAATTAAAATAATCAACTATTTCAAAGTATTAAATGTGTGGTGGTTTGATTAAAATAATCAATATATATATATATATTAACATGTGAATGCTTCATGTTATGCCTCAGTGTCAACCCGTTATTTAAAAAAAAAAATTCACCTCGGATCTCCAAACTCAGCACGTCCAGGCTCACTAGCCTCCACTTCACGCGCCTCCTGCAACAACTCGTACAACTCATGTAATTCGCGAGTCGCCCACGAGATTCCGTTTATCAAACCGGCATGAGCAGCACGTCCGGGCTCACTAGCCTCCACTTCACGCGCCTCCTGCAACAACTCATACAACTCATGTAATTCGCGAATTGCCCACGAGATTCCGTTTCTCAAACTGGTACGAGCACGGCACGACTCATTTTGTCATACGGGCCGTTCACGAGTCCATAGTTAGAACTCGACACGACACGCACGACACGCTCGTGAGACCACCTCTTAAAACTAGTAGAAGTAATGAAGTTGTGAAATGAGAAAATGGCAAATCGCTGGATTTTTAAATAGGGAATTGGTTCATACCTTATCTTCTTTCACATGTCATCAGTTTTAAAAGGTCAAGATTATTACAAAGGCTGGACCCAGAGGCAGTAGATTCAGGGACATGCATTGCAAGATTTGTATTCTTTTACGGATTAAATATGGAAGTGGTCTAATATATTAATTTATTAATTACATTTAATCGGGATATTATTTGAATTATTATTAAAATTAAATATTAAACACATATATATAAAGATATGCTTAAAAATAAAAAAATTATTTGTATGAAATTTTATACATTTTTCTTGATTACTACAATCAAATAAAAAGTTGTGATTTTTAGTATTTTAGGTAATATAGTTATATTTTTAAAATTATATCTACTATTTATTTTTAATTGTGCAGTTAATTTTTTTAATTTAACTCAAAATAATTAGTATATAAATTTTACAAAATCTAACTATAATATTTTAAATTCTAGAATTCTTAAATTTTTATTTTGCTATTGTAGCATTCAAGAAAAAGGTGTAAAACTTAATTAATATAATTTTTAATTTTTAAAATCATATTTTGGGATATTAATTGTGTGTTCCATTGAAAATGTATGTGTATTAAGTTCAGTGTTCCAGAAATCGCTAGGCGTGCCAGTACGGTAAGGGTACCTTCGAGAGATTAATCGGCAAGTCGGAGATTAATCGGACCGATTAATCGGAACACTAATTGGAAGGATATAAATATTATTTTTAATTTTTATAATTATATAATGATCAACATGTCAAATATTTGTTTGAAAAAAGAAATTAGAATGGTATTAAACAATATCTACACATTTGACATGCGTTATGTACTAATTATTGAGTTTATAATATTAACTATATTTTAATTCACACTTTTAAATTAATTATAATATGTTATTTTTATATTTTAAGTGAGAAAATAAATATATTAGATTACTTGCTACTTATTACCAATACTTTATATTATAAATTGACATGATATTGTGTGAAATTATGAAATTAATGATTTAAAATTATAAAAACGTAAAAAAAATATATTTTTTTAATTATTTTCTGCCTAGACCGCCTACGGCCGATTTTTGACCGCCTAGCCCGCCTAATCCCGATTTTTTTAAAAAATGCTTAAATCACCATCTAGGTCCGAGTCGGGGTGTTTTACCACCGCCTATACCGATTTTTAGAACACGGATTAAGCTGTAGAACTTATATTTTGTTGGCATTAGCAAAATATAAGTACTTGAGTACACAGGTAGTCCATAGTCCATAGACTTTAGTGTGTACAACAAAATATGTGTGTATCTCATTGAAAATGTACTTAACATGTTCTCAATGCTTTCACTGTATTAAAAGCATCATCATCATCTTTCACTGTGTTTATATAGGCGCTGAAGTTGCATACAAAATTAATATAAAAATCTCTACATTTTCCTTTTACATGTATCTCCAAATTAATCATAACAAAAAGTGTCCACGGCATAACACCTAACAACACAACTATCTTGGTGCCAGATGAGTGATACTAATTTGATTGATGGTTTCTGATTCACATTTGCTTGATGAAGAATGTTTCTTTTCGTGATTTCTCTCAGAGTAAAATCCAGGCTCTTTTGGAATGGGCAATTCGATTTTGCTACTGAGCATCAGAACCACAGATGACATGCTTGGCCTATCTTCTGGATATTGTTGCACACACAACAAAGCAATCTGAATTACTCGAAACAATTCATAGTGATTGTTTGATTCCATGATCACTGGGTCAACTACCTCCAAATGCTTACCTTCATTATAGCTTCGCCAGGCCTGAAAAAATTAATGGCATTTTACAAAAGTCACCACATTGACGCATAAGTAGGTAATAATATATTGATATTTAATTTGTATCTGGTAGGATTTTCGACGTGTACATATTTAGCTTAGCCGATACATATTTACAATATATGGATGTGTACTTACATGTCCAAGAAGGTTATGATTGTGATCCGGATGTTTAAAACCTCTGTTTATCTTCCCACTTAATATCTCTAGCACCAGTACGCCAAAGCTATAAACATCAGACTTAGTTGAAAATAGACCTTCACTGGCATACTCAGGGGGCATATAACCACTGAAAGTGAATATTTGATGCAAGCTTAAATTTTGACCTGTTAAACACTAAATTAAAATTTGAAATATCGTACGGAGTCTTACTAGGTTCCGACTACCCTTGTTGTGCTTGCTTCAGTTTCACTTCCTCCAAAAATTCTAGCCATGCCAAAATCTGAAATTTTTGGATTCATCTCGTAGTCAAGTAAAATGTTACTCACTTTAAGATCTCTGTGAATGATTCTTAGCCTGGAGTCCTCGTGAAGGTAGACTAGTCCCTTAGCAATCCCATTTATAATGTTGGAGCGCTTCAGCCAGTCAAATGATTTGCAAAGTTCTTTATCTGTTGATTGATATTTATGGTTCAGATGCAGGTGAATTGAATAATGAACAATGTCTTTATATAATAAGTGCATAGTTAGCATGGACGCTTTAGTTCGGGCCATACCAAAAATAATGGAATCTAAACCTCTGTTGGGCATATATTCATAGATCAACATTCTTTCTCCTTCTTCAACACAGCACCCAAGAAGTTTCACAAGATTCCGGTGTTGAAGTTTAGCGATGCATGAAACTTCATTCATGAATTCATCTATTCCTTGTTTTGAAGTTTTTGAGAGTCTTTTTACAGCAATCTCTTGACCCCTGTCCAACATACCCTGAAAATAAACGTATAAGCTAAGGAATAGTTTGTATATTATTGTACTACGTATTGATAAAGTGAGTAAGAGTATTATCTTGGTGCTGTTTGGTGTTTTGGAAGCATGATATGTGTGTGTGTAGTAACCTTGTAAACAGGTCCAAAGCCGCCCTCTCCAAGCTTATTGTTGCACGAGAAGTCATTGGTGGCTTCAGCAATTTGCATAATGGTAAATAAAGGTAAATCCAACTCGTTCATTCCGAATCTGTTACTTGCCTCACCATCTGATTTAAGTCTTGCTATTTCTGCACAATTGAGGAGTTTAAAAACATATAAAGAAATGCATAAACGCCATACAGGTATATAAGGCACAATTGACCAGGACTGTGTCTTTTCCTTCCAATCAAAGAACCTCAATTTGATCAGCTTACCAATTCAATTCAATGCATAAAGGTATATAAGGCAATTTGCAGCGAAGTTCATTGTTATGTTACCTATTCTTTTCAGATTTCTCTTCCGACGTGTATAAAGAAGTAACAGGACTAGTAGCACTGCAATTGCTGCTAACACTGGAATGACAATGACCACCACCCTCTTTGTACTTGAGCTTTTGTTTTCGTCTGTGTAGTTTAAAAAGAAATGATCCAGAAGGTGAACAGATAATTTGATATAACAGAGTGTAAGTTACATCTTAGCTATCAGCATGTTTGTGTGAAAATCAGGGACTGCGTGTGTAAGAATTAAGGCTGTGTGCTTGTGTAAGAATCAAGGCTGTGTGTGTGTGTGTGTGAATCAGGGTAAGGGTCCAAAGTTCGACTTGCTTTTCGCAAAATAAAAAACAGAAGTAACAGAGTTACCTGAATCAGACGCAGCCATTCTTACATATAAAACCTGACCATCTTCTGAGAAGCCTCTCATATCATCCAGAGTGCCGAACCACAACAAACATCCACTTCCACCCCTTCTAACATCTATATTTGAATATGCCCTACAAGAGCAGTTGTTCAAGCACAAGCTTCGACATTCATGCAGGTTCAGAGTAATGTTATACCACGAGTGTCGTGTGTCCGGAAGTTTGACGCCCGAAACCTTAATAAAACCATCCCCATTTTTACAATCTAACTGAGAATTTCGAGCACACCCACCAGACCCATCTCCTGCAGCCCAATTATCTTGAAAATTCGGATGAAATCCTCGCATACATTCACATCTGGGGGTAATATCAGTGTTACAAATGCCATTTGCACCACAATATCGGTAACTATCACAATCATTTGCCTCGTAAGTCAGATAAAGTTTCCATTCATTTGATTGCTTATTCCATATTAAACGTTGTATATGGCCATCAGGTGTCAGTATCAACCTTGTAACAGCAGATTCAGAACTATCGGTAAGCACAAACCTAAAATAAATCTCCTTCGGTGATATAAAATATTCAATTGTATAAATTCCAGTTGGTTTCCGTTTAGGGAAGCCACTATATCCGACACCAATCCATGGTCCAGTCCTGTATGTAAGATTTGATCCTCTCCACAACAATGACTGCGGGTAACCACTAGGATCAATCCGATACGTAAAATTTCCAGTAGAGGGATCATCAACACTTTTCCATGAAGTAAAATACCTCTGAATGCCCTTGACCAAGTCTATTCCTAACTTCATCCCTGGTAGAAAATTATTTCCAGGATGATCAAAACTTTGCCATTCAATGTTTTCTGGCCCATCTTTATTACTATCCCGGAAAACAAGATTTCCTGTATCTAGTAGCTGCGCTATAGGATTGTTTACTAAACTTGATGTATTCGAAGACCATATTGTTGTTCCATTGGCATGCACAACTAATCCTTTACTAGTCACAGATACAAGTCCAGAAGTATTTGAAAGTGGATAATCTCTATTAGCCACCCATACAACTGTCCCATGTGATATTTTGTTGTACCATATACCAAAATATCGATTCTGTGGAAGACCATTGGTGCTGAAAAATCCCATTTCGAACTCTCCATGTTCTGAAACAATGGTTTGTCCATCTCGTAATGGCTGATTTGTGTTTATATTGTCAAGTGCAGAAGCACAAGTTATGAGTAAAATTATCAAGAATGAGAATGAGAAAGAGAAGAAAAGCATGGTGTGTGTGGAGTAGTATATGCTTAGTCCTCTCTAGTTCATGTATTCAAATGTGTGGCACCATCAATTTCATAGTATGTACTAAAATTAGGAAGACTCAATAGTTGACTTGCCTTTGTCTAAGACAGGTCGACCTACAACATTCTGCTGGTCAGTATTCTGTTTACCATAAGAAACTCAAGAAATTAATTATTCTAGATCTATTTATTCTTGCCACATTTACATTACTAATTAGAGAAAAGCCAATCCAAGTTGAGACTAATCGGTAGCCACCTTTGTAGACTTGGTTCAGAACCATTTGAATCTCTACCTCACAATCTCTCGTCAACTTTTTTGTTTTTCTGCGTCTCTAAATTCCAAATTACAGACTGTGATGTCTATTTGTTTTTGTCGTTTGATTCAAGTTTCGATTGAAGTATCTAAAAATATGTAATTCTCTGCTATTTTTATATTCAAATTACGAGCACAGTTTGATGAACATATACACTGATTAGAGAATTTTGACTCAAACTCTTAAAGGTACCTTTGTATTTTATAAATCGTGTTTATTATATGCATTTACATTTCGCTTGTGCAGAGGTAATTCAACTTGATTAGATAGAAAATTTGAGTTTTCCCTTATTTGACAACGTGTATATTGCAATGGCCCCAGTAACTTCTCCGGCTACATTAAAGTTGCAGAGGGCAGCTTCAGAACTGTATACAAATTTGATGAAATAGAATCATGGGGGAACACTCAAAATATACATCATGTATACACGCCATTTTTTCACAAAAAATAAAAGAGTGAACGAGTTAGCCTATGCTTAAATGAAAGCGGTTAGGTTGTGAGCAGAGCTGACCTGCACCGCCAACTCATGAATGATCATCATCTTTTCAATCTCCCTTGTAAGGGCAGTGAGTATTTCTGACCAGAGTTAGCTGTGCCTTTCGTTTTGAAGTTGCCTACAAATCAATTCAGAACTATACACATTTTCCTTTTACATGTATTTCCAAAATAATCATAACAAAATGTGTCAATGGAAACACCAAATTACACAACTATCTAGGTGCCAGATGTGTGATGCTTATTTGATTAATGCTTTCTGATTCACATTTGCTTGATGTAGAATGATTCTCTTCGGGATTTCTCTCAGAGAAAAATCCGGGCTCTTTTGGAATAGGCAATTCGATTTTACTACTGAGCATCAGAACCACAGACGACATGCTTGGCCTTTCTTCTGGATATTGTTGCACACACAACAAAGCAATTTGAATTACTCGAAACAACTCATGGTGATTATTTGATTCCATGAGCACTGGGTCTACAACTTCCAAATGTTTGCCTTCATTATACCTCCTCCATGCCTGAAAAAGGTGATGGCATTCTACAAAAGTCACCACATTGACACATAAACCTGAGTATGCTAATAGTGTTTACATATGTGTTTGGGTGAATTTCTTACAGCTTACTCTATTGGCAAGCTTGTCATGGGTTTGAATCCTCATTGGACTTTCCCGTTTAGATAAAATTCTAATCTATTGGATACACGTAGCTAAGCCAAAAAAAACAGATAATGTGTGTGTGAATGTGTCTGTACTTACATGCCCAAGAAGGTTATGATTGTGATCTGGATGTTTAAAACCTCTGTTTTTCTTCCCACTTACTATCTCTAGCACCAGTACGCCAAAGCTATAAACATCAGATTTTGTTGAAAATAGACCTTCGATGGCATACTCAGGAGGCATATAACCGCTGAAAGTGAAGATTGGATTCAATATTAGATTTTGACCTGAGCAATACTAATTCAAAAATTTGAAAGATTGAAGGAAGTCTTACTAGGTTCCAACCACTCTTGTGGTGCTTGCTTCAGTTTCACTTCCTCCAAAAATTCTGGCCATGCCAAAATCTGAAATTTTTGGGTTCATCTCGTGATCAAGTAAAATGTTACTCACTTTTAAATCTCTGTGGATGATTCTTAGCCTGGAATCCTCGTGAAGGTAGAGTAGTCCCCTAGCAATCCCATTTATAATGTTGTAGCGCTTCAGCCAGTCAAATGACTTGCAAAGTTCTTTATCTGATGATTTATATTAATGGGTTAATCTATTGTTGTTACTTTGATTACAATAAAAGATCGTGTGCATATTACTTGTACATTGAATAAAGTCTGTAACATGGATGCTTTAGTTAGGGCCATACCAAAAATAATTGAATCTAAACCCCTGTTGGGCATATATTCATAGATCAACATTCTTTCTCCTTCTTCAACACAGCACCCAAGAAGTTTAACAAGATTACGGTGCTGAAGTTTAGCGATGATTGAAACTTCATTCATGAATTCATCTATTCCTTGTCTTGAAGTTCTTGATAGCCTCTTCACAGCTATTTCCTGACCCTTCTCCAACATACCCTAAGAAATAAACATGAAATGTAGTAAGGAATAATATGAATTACAGATTGATAATGTGAGTAAGAGGATTGTCTTGGTGTTTCTGACACATAATATGTTTATAGTAACCTTGTATACAGGTCCAAAGCCTCCCTCTCCAAGCTTATTGTTGAGCGAGAAGTCATTGGTGGCTTTAGCAATTTGCATTAAGGTAAAGAAAGGTAAATCCAACTCGTTCTTCCCAATTCTGTTGCTTGCTTCACCGTCGAATTGAAGTCTTCCTATTCCTGCACAAACGAGGAGTGTAAAATACTTATGGAAATACATTTTCTAGCATGTACGTGCAACATTATAACCAGTTTTCTGTAGGTTCCCTCCAATTAAAACAACTCAATTCGATCAGCTAGCCAGTTCAATTGATGCAGATATTTAAGACAGTCCGCAACCAAGTTCAATATCATGTCACCTTTTCTTTTTAGCTTTCTCTTCCTGAATGCATAAAGAAGAAACAGGACTGCTATCATTGCTGTTGCTGCTAACACAGGAATTACAATGACCACCACCCGATTTTTACTCGAGCTTGTCTTTTCCTCTGTGTTCTCTGAATACGAAATGATCTAGATGGTCAGTAGATAATTTTAATATAGCAGAGTGCAAGTTACATCAGGGCCGTATGTGAATCAGAATTATGGCCATGTGTGTGTAGAATCAGGGGCACTGTGTGCGAGTGAGAATCAGGATGAGGGCTCCCTCAAATTTGACTTGTGTTGCGATAAAAAAATCAGGTGTATGAAGCAAAATAAAACTACTTGAATGAACAGACTTACCTGAATCAGAGGCAGCCATTCTCACATAAAGATCCTGTCCGTCATCCGAGTAGCCTCTAATATCATCCAGAGTACCGAACCACAACAAACATCCACTTCCACCTCCTCTAAAATCTGAATTTGAATATGCCCTACAAGAGCAGTCCTTCAGGCACAAGCTTCGACATTCATGCAGGCTTAGAGTAATGTTATACTGCGAGAGTCGTGTGTCTGGCAGTTTGATACCTAAAACCTTTATAAAACCATCTCCTTTCTTACAATCAAGCTGAGTATTTCGAGCACACCCACCAGACCAATCTGCTGCAGCCCATTTATCTTGAAAATTTGGGTGAAACCCTCGCATACATTCACATCTGGGGGAATTATTGATGTTACAAACACCATTTCCGCCACAAATTTTGTAACTATCACAATCATTCACCTCAAAAGACAGATAAAGTGACCATTCCTGTTTTTGCTTATTCCATATTAGACGTTGTATATGGCCATCAGGTGTCAGTATCAACCTTGTCAGAACAGAATCAGAAGTACTGATAAGCTCCGCCTTATAATAAATCTCCTTTGGTGATATAAAATATTCAGGTGTATAGATTCCAGTCTGTTCCTGCTTGGGGAAGCCGCTAAACCCAAGACCAATCCATGGTCCAGTCCTGTATGTTATATTTGATCCTCGCCACAACAATAACTGCGGGTAACCATTAGGATCAATCCGATATGTAAAACTTCCAGTAGACGGATCATCAGCTGTACTCCATGAAGAAAGATTCCTCTGCATGCCCGTGACAAAGTCTATTCCTAACTTCATCCCTGGTAGAATAGTATTAACAGGATGATCAAAACTTTGCCATACTATGTTTTCTGGCCCATCTTTATTCTTATCCCGGAAAACAAGATTCCCTGTATCCAGTAGCTGCGCTATAGGATTGCTTACTGATATCGATGAATTTGATGACCATACTTTGGTTTCGTTGGCAAGTACAAGTATCCCTTTGCTAGTCACAGATACAATCCCGGAGGTATTTGTTAAAGGATTATCTCTATTAGCAACCCATACAACTGTCCCGTTTGATATTTTCTTGTACCATATACCAAAATATCGATTCTGTGGAAGACCATCAGTGCTGAAAAATCCCATTTCGAACTCTCCATGTTCTGAAACAATGGTTTGTTCATCTCTTAAAGGCTGACTTGTGTTTAGAGTGTCAAGTGCAGTACAAGTTGCTAACAGTGAGAACAGAAAAGAGAAGAAAAGCATGGTGTGTGTTTCATTAGTATTCTCTGTTCCAGTATTCATGTGTTATTTGACACCATTAATTTCTTAGCATCAACTAGAAGGATAGAAAGTTTCAACATTTGACCTGGCTTTGTCTGTAATAGGACCCTCAACGTTCAAGTGGTCAATGTTTGGTTCACCTAATGAAATTTAATAATTTGGTAAAGTTGAACTAGTTACATTCTAAATTAAAGGAGTACTAAAATTTGTGTCTAGAGCATTCAAAATTTGTAAAATATAATATTAGTGAAGGAAATAAATAAGCCATGCGAACCAAGTTGTTGAGACTATTGGGAGCCTCCTTTGTAGACTTGCCTTGTAAAATTAAGCTTTATACTATCAAAGTTCACTTTACAGACATAAAATAAATATCTAAATAACGCGTTTATGATGAGTGATGAGTGATGAGATGAGGCATCTTTCAAGTAGACTTTCAGAAGCCCTTTCGTTGGGGGTAATCGGGTAAGTAAGAAATAAGGGCAAGAAATATTCGTTTTTAGTTGATCGCCAGATCATGCCATACATGTTTTGCATTTTTAAATACGTTAAAATTTGCTTTTTATTAGCATCATCCTATATTCATAATTACATGCATTCTTATTTCAGCAATGTCCGTCATATATTTTAATTTTAAAATATTTATTTTTAAATATTAATATAACTTAAAATATAAAAATTAAAATAATTTTATTTTTGAAAATTAATTATTTTAGATCATTTATATATAAATAAAATTCTGACTTATAATTAAAATTATTCAAATACTTAATATAACGTATAAGTATTTTTCTAATTTATCACTTTATTTTACTAGTATTTTTTACTCATGTCCTAATTTACTTATTTATTTTTAAAAATTTAGAAACGCTAACCTTAAACATCCAAAAATGGCTAGGCAATGAACAGTGAGTCCGCACAAATGTGAGCAGTTGATACTTGTGGGTCTATCATATTTGGCAGGACCATGATATAAAACCACCAGACCGCTTGGCTACTCCTCGCCTTATCTATGCGTTGTGGGTGCCTGGCTTGCTAATGCTACATTGTGTAAGTTGTTGTAATTAATTACACGAAACACACGAACTCGAACTAAAATCAAAGCTGTAAACTGAAGCTCCAAAATTCAAGTTGGACTTAAAATTAAAGAACAAACTCCGAGCTCCGGATGTGTTGAAGAAACAAAGAAATGAGCTATTAAATCGAATAATTGAAAGCTGTAAGCGGACAAATGAAGTGTAATCGGACCTTAATTGAAAGTTAGGGTTACGTTTGAAAAAGCTGGGAAGAAAAGGGAGAGTGAGTGATTGATTTTATTTTTATGTTGTGTTTGGCAGGTGGGAGTGTGAAAAATTTGTTGAGGGAAAGTTTGACAAGGCAGGTAAGAGATTGGGAGGTTGCCGGTGATTTTTTCAAAAACGCCTTTCAGACGTCGCTTTACTAGGTAAAGTTTAAGTACAAGGCCCACCGGGCCGGGTTTTGACCGGACCTTAAAAAGCACGGGCTTTGACCGGTCCGGGTTTTTTGGGCTTTGACCGGTCCGGGCCGGGCGGGGTCGGGTTTTCCGAAAATGTCAGAGCTCGTTTGGGCCCTCGAGGCGGGTCTAATCGGGCTTTTTTCGGGCCAGGATCAGATCGGGTCGGGCTTTTTTCAAGCCGGATTAGATCGGGCCGGGCTTTTTTCTAATTTAAATCGGATCGAGTATTATTAGAGATTCCAAAGAATATATATGTTAGCAACTGGATCATCATAAAAATGTATTAGTTTACATTAAATATTTTATGAAAATATTAATTCGTTGAAAACATTTAAGTTCGACAAAAAATAAACATGTTTATAGAATAATATATTTTATCATTGTTATGATAACAATGATATCCAATATATATAGTGTACTTATTATATCTTCTTTCATTATTTATGCAACGAAATATATAAATAATATTATTAATCACAAATATGTAAATATATATGTGTTTAAAGTATTATTTATATTTATAGTAAATGTGAATTTATAAATATATAAGAAAATATATTAGAATAATCATATTATAACCGACTTTTTCGGGATTTTAATCGGACCGGGCCGGGCCGAAGCCCGGGCTTTTAACCGGGCCGGGCTTTGCCTAAAAATATAGGGCCCGTCGAGGCCCGAAGCCCAGGCCGGGCTTTAACCGGACCGGGCTTGACCGGATCGGGCCGGGCCAGATTTTCGGGCACGGGCTTTTTGTGCATCTCTATGTACAGCTGATGTCTAAATTACTCCGTTACTCGTGTATATTTCCCTTTTTTCGATGTCTCACTCAATTCTATACATTTCAAATTTTATCCAAAATTTTAAAATTAAAAAATTAATCTTACCCACTTATATCCATTCATTTTTTCCACTACACCCACTATATATTTTAAATATTGATTAGACTCACCACTTTAGCCACAATTCTTACTTTTTCTCCCTAAATTACATATTTTCTTAACCTCTGTTCCTAAACGATTTGTATATAAATTAATGGGACATAGGGAATAAAAGACATCAATTTTGTGTAGGTTTGAAAATTTTAAAAATAAATAATTTATAAATTAATGAGCATGTGAATTTTGCGTTCCTTTGAAAAATTTAAAATAAATAACTGTTAAGAGCAATTGATGATATCAAACAGAAACTATCAGAAACATCTATAGATGGTAAATACTAGCATCGACGGATGATAGTTACAAGTATCGACGGATGATGAAGTATCGATGGATGATGATGACATCGACGGATGTTGATATTCGACGGATAACGATATCAACGGATGATGATGTCAACGGATAATGAAATTGGTATTTGTCACATCAGTTGATCTTTGAAGAGGAAAAGGAAACAGGAATTTTAAGGCGGTGAAGGACTTTTTCTCAGAAGCAATTGTCTAGGTTTCCTTGTTGTTAATAGGATAGGATTCCTTATACATTGGTAGTTGTGCTCTATATAAAGCACAGATTAGGTTCATACTATAAGCATTGCGACATTGTTATATCTTTCGCATAACCTAGCAGCTCTCAAGGATATCTTGTTCATCCTTTTGAGAGAGTACTTGTGTAATAAGTTTTAATTAGATTTAGATAAAAACCGTTGATTCTGTTGAAGTTTTGTCGAGTTGATTATATTAATTGTATTCACCCCCCCCCCTTCTACAGTTGATTAAGGGCCTAACATTATGTGCTAAAGTGCTAGTAGATTCGGGAGCAACTCGGTCATTTACTTCTAAAGATTTTGTTGATAAGTTGAATTGTTCAGTTGAATTGTTAAGTGAGATTATGACGATATAATTAGCAAATCAGGAGCGTGTATCAGTTAATCAAGTATATAAGGACTGTGAGATTGAGATTTCTGGCAATAAGTTTGGGGCTGACTTGCTACCATTTAAGTTAGGAGAGTTTGACGTTATTTTAGGAATGGACTGGCTATCTAAGCATGATGCTCAGATAGACTGTCATTATAAAAAGGTAACCTTGAAGACGACAGACGAGAAAGTGGTGACGTTAGAGGTCATCCCCAATTGATTAAGGGACAATTGGTATCGGAGCTTGTTGTTAACGTACAAACAGTTTAAGATCTGAAGATTAATCAACCATGTCAGAAAAAGGAGAAGAAGAAACACAGAATCTAGATTTGAAGCCACAACCCCCAGCCACATCACAGATAAGAAGCAACATGGGCAGGTATGAAGCAATCGAGGTGCCCATCCTGAAAGTGCATGAATATCCAATCTGAAAAGTCAGGATGAACATGTGCTTGGAAGCCACGGATCCTGAATATCTGAACAGGATTTATGATGGTCCTCATAAATCAATGAAGGTAGCTGTTTCGCTTGCAGGAGAACCAGAGAAGATGATAGACAAAGACAGGATGTACTATACTCTTGAAGATATCTCAGTCTATCATGAAGGATGCTAAGGTCAGACATATCCTGCACAGCAGCCTTGATAGTGTCATGTCCAATAGAGACATTGGATGTAAGACAGCGAAAGAGATATGGGATCCTTTAGAAGTAAAGTGTCAAGGTACAACTACTATCAAGAAGAACAGGAGGACAGTACTTACTCAAGAATATGAGCACTTTGACTCAAGGGACAATGAGTCCCTAACTGAGATCTATGACAGATTTCAGAAGTTGCTGGATGACTTATCCCTTGTCAACAAAGAATATGATTTGGAGGACTCAAACTTGAAGTTCCTACTTGCTCTTCCTGAAAAGTGGGACTTTAAAGTCACATCAATCAGGGATAACTATCAACTTGACATCACACCTCCAGATGAGATCTATGGAGTTCTAAAAACTCATGAACTAGATGGAGCAAAGGAGCAAGAGGAAAGGATCAAAAGCTAGACCAGTGGCACTCAAAGTTGAAGAGAAGCCAAAGGAGAAAGTTAGGAGAAAAAGCTACTCCAAAGGGAAAACCATGATTGTTAAGTCAGATACTGAATCATCAAATTCTGATGATGACTCAAATTCTGATAATGAATCAGATACTGATAGTGATTACAATAATAATGAATATATGGATCAAATGGCTGCCCTACTGGTTGAAAGCTTCAAGAAGATGGTCTACAAAAACTTCAAGAAAGGGAGAAGATTTTCCAGAAAAGGTTCTAGTTCTTCAAACTCTGATATGAGGAACAACAGAAGAGATACTGATTGGAAGGAAGCTAGATATGGAAAACCTGACAAGTCAAAAGAGAGATCTTACAACTGTGATGGACTTAGACACTTTGCAGCTGACTACAGAAAACCCAGAGCTGAGAAGAAACAAGTTTTGATCTCAAAGAAGAGAAACTGGGATGATTCATCAGATGCAGATGATGGGATCAATTATGCTCTCATGACAAATGTTAAAGCTGAGACCGACAATGCTAAATTAAAGGTACATCAATCTACTTTTGCATTTGATACTGATGATATCTATGAATTAAGATTATTTCTTAAATCTATGCATGTTAGTTTTAGGGATCAGACCTTAAAGAACAATAGAATCAAGAGTGAAAACTATGTGCTTAAGAAAAGATATGATTACCTAGAAACTGAGTTGCTTTCCATGCTAGAAATTCAAAAAGAAAGAGATAATGTTGCTTAAGTTAAAGAAAAATTGTTAGAAAAACATGCCTATCTAGAAAAGGAGCTAGCTAAAGAGAGAGAAGCCATTAAACTTTGGACTAACTCAAGAAAAGCAACCCAGGAAATCTTAGAGAATGGTTGTTGGGGATCAGGATTATGATACTTAGCTAGATCTAATTCTGATAAGAAAAGTGGAGAAGAAACTGAGAAAACAGAACCAATAAAAACTGATAGTCAAGTCAAATTGAACAAGGTTCAAATAAAGACCATTAAGTTTAATCCAAGTGCTAATAATGTTAAATCAATCCATGCAGTAGGTACTACCTCAGCACCTAGATCAAACTTAATTACTGAAAACTGTTAACAAGTTCACACAAACTCAGTAAACATTGGTTCAATGACTCAGAAACGGCTTAAGCAAAAGCTGAAGGATTTACACATGAAAGACAAGAGGAAAAGGTTTAGGAAAAATAGGAATGGTAGGTAGGTGTTAATAAGAATGGAAATTATGTAACCCCACATAATGCACCTAGAAAGACCTGTTCAAACTGTGGTAGCACTAATCATCTTGCTAATTCTTGCAAGAAGAATAAAGAGATAAAAGTTGTTCCTTCTAAATCAGAGTTTAGGAATAGAACAGTTAGATATAAACCACAGAACCCTTGTTTTCATTGTGGCAGTGTTTGGCACTCTATTTATACATGTAAAGAGTATCACGGTTTTTATTATGATTTTTATAAACTGAAACCCTCTTTAGTTAAAGCAAAATATGTTTATGCATGCATAAATACTGATAGTAAAAATGTTAACATAAACTCTGATATGAAGTCTTCTGCTGCATATGTTAACAAACTTAAAAAGGCCAAAAGATCCAAGCAAGTCTAGGTCTTTAAAAACACTAATTGATTCAAATTATTGATTGCAGGGTGACAGGAGGAATGCTCTAGTCTTGGACAGTGATGCTCAGGTTATATGACTGGTTATAAATCCCTGCTATCAGAATTTGAGGAGAAGGCTGGCCCAAACATTTCTTACGGAGATGGTAACTTAGCAAAAATCTTGGGGTATGGCAAAATCAAAGTTGGAAATGTCATCATTGAAGATGTAGCTCTAGTTGCAGGACTCAAGCATAATCTGATCAGTGTGAGTCAAATCTGTGACAGAGGTTACCATGTCAACTTTTATAAGGAGCATTGTGAAATTGTCAGTAAGACTGATGGCAAGATCACATTGACTGGTGTAAGACATGGTAGTTTATATGAAGCCAGGGTCTCCACAAATTTTGATAATTCAAAAGTTTGTCTACTGAGTAGAGCAACTGTGGAAGACAGCTGAAACTGGCATAAAAGACTTTTTCACCTCAACTTCAACAATATCAATGAACTTGTGAGGAAAGATCTTGTAAGAGGATTACCCAATGCAGTGTTTACTCCTGATGGCTTAAGTGATTCATGCGAGAAAGCCAAGCAAAAGAAGACATCTTTCAAGAGTAAGCCTGAATCCTCAATTCTTGAACCATATCATCTACTTCATGTTGATCTCTTTGGTCCAGTGAATGTTATGTCTATTGCAAAGAAGAGGTGTGCACTTGTGATTGTTAGTGAATACACAAGATACACATGGGTGTATTTTTTACACACCAAGGATGAATCTCCATCAATTCCTCTTGATCATGTGCCGGAGCTGGTGAAAGGATCAACAAACGAGGTGAAGATCATCAGAAGTGATAATGGAACTGAATTCAATAATAGCTCTATGGAAGAGTTTTGCAAACTCAAGGGGATAAAACAAGAGTTTTCTGCTCCTGGAACTCCACAACAAAATGGAGCTGTTGAAAGAAAGAATAGAACTCTGATAGAAGCTGCAAGAACCATGCTAGAAGAACCAAGATTACCTACCTATTTCTGGGATGAGGTTGTGCAAACTGCTTGCTTTACACAAAATGCAACATTGATCAACAAGCATGGAAAACACCATTTTATATGCTGAAAGGAAAGAATCCAAATTTGAAGTTCTTTCATATATTTTGTTGTAAGTGTTTTGTTCTCAAAACTCATCTGGGGCAGCTGACCAAGTTTGATCTGAAAGCTGATGAAGGAATATTTGTAGGTTATCCGTTGACTACAAAAGCCTTCAGAGTTTACAATCTGAGAACAAGAACAGTCATGGAGTCTATACATGTATCTTTTGATGAGAAGAAGATAACAGGTCTAGAAGATGCAGATGACCATGACAAGTTGAGATTTGAAAATGAAGTACCTTATGCTAAACTTTTAAATCCTGACTCTGATACAGTAAGTTCTGATATCACTCGAAGCTCTGAGATTCCACAATATAGTGGAATTCTTCTGACACTGAAGCATATGTTGAAGGGGTGCAATATGACACAAATCTAGAGACTACTGCAAGTGATTCTACTCAAGAAACATCAGTAGAAAGATCAGCAGACTCATCTTCCTCAAACTCTGATGAGTAAAATACTGATAACCATAGGAACACTGATTCAGGGGGAGCATCAGAAATAACAGTGGTACTACTCAAAGAAATAACAGAGAATTCATGGATCAAGGGGAGGTTCTTCTTCAAGGAGTCGACTTCCATCAGCAAGAAAATGGTCTAAGTCACACACACCTGATTTAATCATTGGAAACCCTGACAGTGGTGTAAGAACAAGAAAAGCCACTCAGAATGAATGTCTCTACCATTCTTTTCTATCTCAAACTGAACCTAAAAAGGTTGAAGAAGCTCTACAAGATGTTGATTGGATCACGGAAATGCAAGAAGAGCTCAATGAATTTGAAAGGAACAAAGTCTGGACTCTTGTGCCTAGACCAAAAAACAGATCTGTAGTTGGCATAAAATGGGTGTTCAGAAACAAAACTAACAGTGAGGGCATTGTTACAAGGAACAAAGCAAGACTGGTTACAAAGGGTTACTCATAACAAGAAGGAATTGATTATGATGAGACATTTGCTCCAATTGCAAGGTTAGAAGCAATAATAATCTTTCTTGCCTATGCTGCTCACAAGAAGTTTAAGGTGTTCCGAATGGATATGAAGAGTACATTTTTAAATGGAGAACTCGAAGAGGAAGTTTATGTTAAACAGCCTCCAGGGTTCATTGATCCAAAGTATGCAGATCATGTCTACTTATTGGATAAAGCACTCTATGGACTGAAGCAAGCTCCAAGGGCCTGGTATGAAACACTTGCTCTATATCATCTAGAGAGTGGTTTCACAAGAGGTACAATTGATAAAACTCTCTTTTATAAATACCATGGTAAGGACTTGTTGTTAGTACAGATATATATTGATGATATCATTTTTGGATCTACTAATGATAAACTATGTGATAGATTTGCAAAGCTAATGCAGTCCAGGTATCAAGTGAGTATGATGGGAGAATTGAGTTACTTTCTGGGGTTACAAGTCAAATAGACTAATGAAGGAATCTTCATAAATCAATCCAAATACACCAAGAACTTACTCAAAAGATTTGGAATGCAAGACTGCTCAACTACATCAACTCCTACGACCACTTCAACCAAGTTAGATTTAAATACCGGTTCTTTAGTAGATATAACTAAATACAGAATTATGATTGGCTCATTCCTATATTTGACTGCTAGTAGACCTGATATCATGTATGCTACCTGTTTCTATGCAAGGTTCCAAGCTGACCCTAGAGAACATCATCTATTAGCTGTGAAAATAATTTTTAAGTATCTCAAAGGCACCATGAATCTTGGATTATGGTATCCTAGAGATTCAGACTTTAAGCTAATTGGATATTCGAATGCTGATTTTACAGGATGCAAAATAGACAGTAAAAGTACTTCTGGAAGCTGCCAATTTCTTGGAGGCAGATTGGTTTCTTGATACAGCAAGAAACAAAAGTCAAATTCCACTTCAACTTCAGAAGCAGAATACATTGCTTGCAGGAAGCTGTTGTGCTCAGATTCTTTAGATGAAGAATCAGCTGCTGGATTATGGGTTAGACTATTCTTCTATTCCTATATATTGTGATAATCAAAGTGCTATTGCAATGACAAGAAATCCAGTGCAGCATTCAATGACTAAGCACATCAGTTTCAGATACCATTTCATAAGGGAACATGTGGAAGCTCGTACAGTGGAATTGGTCTTTGTTTCAACAGATCAGCAAGTAGCAGATATATTCACCAAGCCTCCCTGTGAAGCTACAAGATTGATGAATGAATTGGGAATGATTTCAGGACAGTTCTCAAATTCTGATAATTAAGTCTACTGATATTTTCGAAGCATGGTATCTTATTATTTGTCAGTACTTGTTAGATAATGATTCTAATGCTAAATGTTTGATGCCATGATAACATGCAAAATATGCTAAATGGTCTTATGTGATAATTGCATGTTGAACTACTGATTATGCTTATAAACTCTGTTATTAGTTAAACTTGTTTCGACTAATAGTTTATATCTGTAGTTGTTAAATCCTAATACTAGTAATTAAGATACTGATAATGGTCAAACCATGATTGACTGTTATACTTAATTGATTATTTTAGATTTATTTGAAAATAATTGTTAGCAATATTTTAATTAATCAGTGAGTGGATGTTAGGACGAAAATAATTCACACGTAAGTATACGCGTTCGCAAGTAATATAGAATTCTTTCTAGTTCGTTCCCATAGAGACTGGTTTAGGTTAAGTTCAATTTATGCACTTATGCAACAATGGTATGGCTATCATTCAATGTTAAGACAAATAACAAGTTGGGTTTTAATTAAACTAAGAGATTATACTAACTAACATTAACTAAGAGAAATAAGGTTGAATTACTTATATGAGACAAACGTGGGATCCTAACTTCATTACTACTTCATTCAAAGTCATTGTTCTTAACCTTAGCATGCAACGGTGATGACAACTAATCAGATAACACGAAACTAGTAAACGTCAACTTTCGTTGTACGAATACCCTACAACCAGACATCCACAAAAGAGATAGAAGCTGAATAGACACCAATTATGTTGAAACCCTATATGTCTATAGAATTTGACAACATAACGGTTTAATACGCAAGTTATCTATCATGATTACATAGGGAAAGTAAGATGGTTAAAATTTCCTACGAATCATGCATAGCAAATACATGAACCTATGCTAGCATGACAAGTTCAAAATCTCTAAATTCGCTGTCACTTCAATAGAGATTAACACACTATCTTATAAGTTCACGACGCTCATAAGATGAATAAGCACAACCAATACTAGGATATCATATGATTACCACATACTAAGATATCGAAACAAATTAACTATTGAAATCCATAAGTAAATCCTTTAGAAACCCGCAATAACGATTAGTTCATAACTGAACTCATCATCACTGTGGGTTTCGATGAAAGCATGATATAATAAACTTAGTCTTTATAAACTGAATAAACAATCAAAGTACGTAATCAAGAGTATTAGGTTCAACAAACAAGAAAACAAGCATCCAAGATTACAACTCAATCAAAGAATCACAAGTAAAAACAAGCTTTTCTTCTCTTTCATTGTATTTATGCTCCTAGGTCTTCTCGCCGTCTTCTCCTTAGTCTCCGTTATGAAAAACATCTTTTTTAGGAGTTTTATATGCTTCATAATCAAGTTGGGCTTCAAACTCTCAGAATCCAAGTAGAAACAGAATTTCTAGAAAACGGGCAGGCGTGGCCGCTCTGAGATGCGTCGCGGCCGCCCTAACATTCTGCTAAACTAGCGTGGCCGCTCTGAACATGGGCGCGGCCGCGCTGACCTTCTGCCAAAACTGAATTTTTCTTCTTTAATTGCCTTCCTTTGCTGGTTTCTTCGCGCAATCAACCGAGGCTTCATCCCAACACTCTTATAGCATAAAATTAATGTAAAACCATTCCTTCTTCCTGATTATGCCCTGAAATGAAAAAAAACTACAAAAATAAACCAAATAAACAAACAACTTGAGTACAAAACACCGATTCGAGCCTTTATAAAACGTTCTAAGTGGATATAAATGCCACTTAACACACCCCCAAACTTGAATCGATGCTTGTCCTCAAGCATAAACAGACTCAAAGCATAAAAAATAAAAATACATGAATGCAACTAACATGAATGTAACGATCCCCTCAGAATAACTAAACCAACCAATAAGCAACATCTCAACAAATGTATTTATTCGTACATAGTTCAATCAAATCCCACAATCCAACTCACAAACCAGAAACGTGTGTGTGTGCAATTGCTTAATAGATATACTCTCGCAACTAGATCAATAACCATAATTCACCACTCATCAAAGCAATCACAAAATTATAAACAGAATAAACGATAAACTCAAAAATAACTAACATCACTTTAATTTTTATATCCGAGTTATACAAAGATTCATGCTTTTATTTATAACACATAACAAACACAAATATGCTTATTTGATCTTGCAATGAGTGAGATCTACAAAAGACTTATGCAATAATACCCATATAGCGAGCGTTAGGTTAGCAGATCCCATACTATAAAAGCCTTAGGTCACTAGGCACAAAGTCCTCTAAGAACTTAATAACTCGAGTATTAATGTAACGCCCTCAGATCTGGGTTAAGAGGATTTGGTCGTCGGCATGAAATCTCAATCCAAAATAATCTGTTAAATTAATAAATAAATGCCAGCGGAAGATATTTATCATCTATGACCCCCAAACTAATCCAAGATCTTTTAAAGTTACAGTTCTAGAAATAAGATATCCAAATTCCAGAAATAAATTTTTCTTTCACTTTCTTTTAAAACTCTTTTCAATAATACTCAATCTCAAAACTTAACCCGCTAGTATAATTTCGAAAAGAACTATACTAGACCCAACTATAAAATACACAACTATAATATAATATAATATAAACAACTTTACACAATAAAACTTACACTAGTTCGCAAACCCTGGACCAATCACCTTCCAATAGCTTCTTTTATGCTTCCTTGAATTACGCGGCTAAACAGCGCAAGCTAATCCTCACTGGAAGTTAAATTTGAAAACAGGCAAGTATGAGCGAAAGAAATGCCCAGCAAGATTATTCTAGCAAATATAGGGTCGTTTTGATATAAAACTGACATCTGCAATCGCGCAGAACATTTTAAAATCATAATTGCTGAAACAGAAAATTTATTAAATAATCGGATAACTGTTTCTCACCATATTCAAAACTCTTTTGATATTTTCGAGCAAAATGCTTCAGCAATACTTTGAATCTTTACGAGAAAAAACTCGTAAAACAGTGTTTACGGAAATATTGTAAATAATAATAACATGAAACAATGATTATGGACTGAATCATAAACTTTATTCAAAACCGAACTCTTGACATTAATACTCATTTTGTTGTCATATCAAATTAGATATCAATACGAACTTTGATGCTCACAACATCCCATACTGAAGTCAATATCAATCATCTATACTAATACCACCTTCGATATTTAACAACAAATTAAATATCCACATCAAGCATAAACTGAATTAAAACTGTATTTTACCTTTAATCCAAAATAGAAACAGTTGATAAATCATTCCTTATAAGATTATCAAAAGAAATATAATAATTTAGATTGGAATCCTCAAACGACGGTGTGTTGCCGTTGATGATCATTCGCGGAGCAACACCGGTATGCCAAAGCATATCCAACTAAACAAATGAGTCACCCAAGGCACATATCGGCCTATAAGGTATTATATCCTGTATAATACCTAGCTTTCCGCTGGACCACCGCCACGGCCTCTTACGCAATTAGTAACCATCCAATCTTAAAACATTTCATTAAAAATGGGTCATTATAATCGACACCCTGGTAAATTTTTATTCCCCCATTCACTTGGGTAGGAATACTCGCAACCAAATCATTTTTCTCAAAATTCAAAACATTTATAAATCCAATAATTTGATGAGTAAAGACATTTAACTATTCTGAATATAGAATAGCAGAGAGTAGTTAATAAGCATTTAATTCAGCGATATGTAAAACATTTACCTATTCTGAACTGAGAATAGGGAAAGCCATACTTGCATAATAAGATTCAAAATAAATATCACTTGAACAATAAGTGATGATAGGGATACTTGCCTTTGGGATTTTAGCAGTTAGTCACACTCGTAGAAACGCAAATATCTCAGTCTGGCATCTCAAGGCATCATCGTCTTTTACTTTGCTGAATCTCTGATCTACTGCTCATGCAGTGTTGTAACCCAATATTCCATACTATTCAACTCTAGTCTTCATCCATTCCATCTGGTCCTGATTGTCTTGAAAGACTTGTATCTATAATTAGAAAATAACATTTTAATCGTCTAAACAATAATTACTCGATGAACTGCGCGTCAAAATCCTATTGTCTACCCATACGATGGCCCAAACATAATTACAACAGTCAAACATAAGACTCTTGACCCAGTACGCATGTAATTTACTTAGCACATAAACACATAATCCACGTATCACATAATTCATAGATCACATGCCTCGGTTCGTCAAAAGGTTCGACTCGGTATGTTTAAAACTGAAATCGGGTCAAAATATTATTTATTGATCAATAATCGACTCAGAATGACTCACAAATCAAAGACCTTTCAATACAAAATAAATTAGGCCTCGAAAGTATTTTAATGAAAGCGGAATATTTTTCTGAGTTTGTACGCGTTCATTTCTTATTAAACAGACGAACGGTTTATTTTCTACGAATAAAATACGAATAATTCAATTATTAATAATATTAATTGAATATTTAATACCTTTATATAATTTTAAAAACTCAAATAATCCAAAATATTATTTGGTTTAATTATAAATAATTAAATTTCATTTAACTATCTGTAGATAAAATTAATCGATTAATAATTAATATAAATAATTAACTAAAATAAATTATAAATAATCAAATCAAATTTGATTTTTCAAAAATAATAAATAATATAATTTTTCTGGATTTAAAATAATTTAGTTAATTATTTAAAAATAATTAACCAATTTATTTTTGAATTAAAATCGATTTTCGGAATTAAAAACTAGAATTTGATTCATTTTTAAAATAAATCTGTACTAACAGAAAAATAAGGGTTAGGGTTCAGGTTTTTGGATCAAAGGGTGGGGGAATTGGGAAGATGACCGGAGTTCAGACGAACTCGGCCGGAAACTGGGAACGAGCCCAGAAATCGGCGAGTCTCGCCGGATTCCGGCAACCCCAAAACATGCCCCCAAACAATACCAATCCACCCAGTTTTGCTACTAAACTCCCCACAATCGATTCATAAACACTAATACACCTATGACATCCTTGCATCGCCGCCAGAACCCGGAAATCGATCAAAACCGGGGAAAAATCAAGCTTTTCCGGCCAAACTCAAAAACACACAATTCTTAACCAAAATTCATGGATTATGTATCAAAATGAAGCTTGCAACATATACAATTTATCCACAGGATTATATAAACAACAACGACAACCCCTATAATCCAAGAAATCAAAAAATAAAAACTAATTAATCTAAAAAGTCGACTTAATCATTCCCATAATCAAACAACATAAATCAATATACCAATTGACTGTAAATTTTCTGTTAAAGCTAATAACATCGTTGAAAACATCCAAAACACAGCAAAAATTAAAGACCCAATTTGAACCCACAAGGACGAAAATCGAATTAACAGATTATTCAACCTTGGTTAACGATTCTGGTGTCAAATTGATGGGCTCGTTGAGAGATTGAAATCGATTATAAGAACGTCAAAAATAAAGATTGGTAGCTCCTAGTATCAAAGGATGAAGATCAATAACGAATCTCTCACCCCCAAGAACATTATCAAATTTTTAATAAGTATCTAAAATATTATGATTTTATCAAAATAGAAAAATCAGAATTTGGTATTTATACTAAAAAGATTTTGTACCCGATAAATCACAAATCGATGTTTGGTTCTCGTAATTTAAAATCACTATCCCGGAAATGATATTTAATGAGGAATAATTTTAAAAATTTTATTTTTTATTAAATACGAAATGTATACTAAAAATTCCCCAAAATCCCGAATATTCCAAAAAAATACAAGAATCGAGAATATTCGACTAATCTTTGAATTTGTGAAAATGAAACCACAAATTTTGTGGACCTTAACCTCCCGGTCGGGTCCCGGTCCAATCATTTTTGAAAAATAGAAACGCTTCCTAAATAAACATAAAATCCCAAAAACACATAAAATACATTCAAACGCATATAAAACGAGATAAAACGAGTAACTCGATAAAGACGGAAATAAAAACGCGTCCAAATTACGGATCTATTCATATAAATGCATTTTAAACACGTAACAAGTATCATATTGGATCATATCAGATCTGAAAATAGATTACTTAGCCGCTAAGTAACTATAAAATGATACAATTTAATATCAGATTTGGATAATTATCAAAACCGGGCTTCTTATAAAACACTTTATACGAAGATAATGTAATAATATACCGTCTTTCGATAATACGGGTTTTGTTGTTTTATCAAAACGATTATTGTATCAAAAATTTTGCGTCGGGACGCATACAGGTCAAACCGTAATCCGGATTAAAAAATTTAAAACACGGAAAATGTTCAGAATATCCAGATTAGGTTAGGAAGGATTTTCCGAAGAAATTCGGGTTGTAAAAACACAAAAACGGTTGAAGTTGGACGATTCTTGGCTTTATAAAATAGTTTTATAATTACTCAGAAAATAATTATTAAATCTATAAATCATTATAAAATCATATAACAATCCAAAAATTACCAGAAAATTCCATAATTATCTATACTTTATTCTGGACATATAAAAATTAGAATACTCAAAGAATATCGCATATAGACATCCAAAACATCAACTCCAATTACTAGATAATACACTAAAATTCACATAAAAATCACATAAACAATTTTTAAGTAATAATAATAATAATAATATCTGAAAAATATAAGATATTACAATTAAAGAGCCCACTCGTGATCAATTATGCAAACACATATATATTTTTTTCTTTTTTTCATTTTTCTTCTTCTTCTTTTTTCAACAATTTCTGAACGAGTGTGTTTCGCTCCATCTCACTCAACCCTAGACTACTCATATAAATATGAGCCAGCTACTAGCCATTTGGCATCTAGCCACAACTAGCAATGAAATCCAATATTTTTCTCCAATTTTCAAAATCCATGTTAGTTTGTCACTAAGAGAATATCATACATTCTATATATAAACAAGTGATTAAGCCTCGACAAGCAAAAAGACATGATCATGATCTAGCACTCAAGTAACCTACAAGACTTAGTGAATTTTTTTTTGTTTCTAGCATGGAAATCAATTCGTTAGGACTTAACATTCCTTTATACGACATCATTACACTCGCAACAACATCACAAATCAATCGGAAAAGCAAACTAAGGGATCATGATATAATGCAAATGCAACTATATGCAACATACTAACATGATAACAAATAAACAAAAACACACTATATGACAAATATGCAAACTATATGAACTAAACTAGCATGAATATGCAACTAAATAGACACACACACAAACATATTCCTTAACTACCACCCCCAAACTTAAAATTTTTTGTTAGGTCACACACACACTGTAGAGGGGGTGAATACAGTGTATAGTACACTCAAATCGAACTTTAAAAACTTAAGTAACAGAAAACAAACTTTATTGAAATAATAAACTCTGTTACAGTATGGAACTGTTACCTCTCAGTGATGAACAATATCACGAGAGCTGCTAAGGTTACAATGAATAATCTTCTCGAATTATGATAACACTTATAGTGTAAACCCTATGTCTGTGTTTATATACTACACAGTTACAAGATAATCGCTAATTGATATGGAATATAATTCTGCTTCCTAAAATATATCAATCAGATATCTTTTCTTCCAAGTATTCCATTCTTCACGGAATTCCTTCTTCATGCATATCTCTTCTTATGTTTATCTTGATCTTCTTTCCTTTAATCAGCTACTGTCCTTATCTGATCGTCCTTCAGCACTTAAGTTCTGATATCTATCTTCTGATGATTATCTCCTGATAACATAAGTACTGATATCCTTAAGTCCTGACTTCCAGTATAAGTACCGATCAACAGTTAAGTACTGATTTATCCTGTTCAAGTAAGATCTGAAAGCTAAACATAAAACATATTAGCCATGACATTATCAAATATATCTAACAATCTCCCCCAACTTGTAAATTAGCATAATATACAAGTTTAACAGATATTTGATGATGTCAAAAACATTAAGTACAAATGCATGAGAATTAGACTAGATAACTACAACTTACAGTCCTTAAAGCTTTACCAATATTCAACTTCTGATAACAACTTCTGTCTGTACAAATATCAGAATTTAAGCAGTTGTAGATCTTCGACTTGGCTTCATCATCTGATCTCTCTGATGTCAGGAGTTGTTCTGAGATAGTTCTTCAACAAACATTTCTCAGCATATCTGAGTTCGTCAATCATTCTCCTTTTGACATCTTTAAGCTCTGCAGTATCTTCACCAGTTTGAAAGATTACAGCTCTGAGATCATTAATCTTTGCTTTTCTCAACTCCTGATCTAGTCTTATGACATAAGCTTTGTCAGACTCCAGATTGAATTCAAGTCCCTTAATACCAAGATATGTTCTGATCTGTGCAGTATTAGGCTTCATATCAACAATATCACCATTGTGATCTCTGTACTTTGGAACATATGTGCTGTCAGACTTAACAGAATAAATCCTTTTCTGTCTCTAAATCTGTTCTTTTAAGTAGTTTGCAGCAGTCCCTATTATTCTGTCATCCACTCGAAGTAAGAAAAGTACATGCTCCAATTCTTCAAAATACTTCAATGGAATGGCATTTTGTCTTATATGATAAGCCCTACCATCTGTCATGAAATACAACATGATGTATTCTTTCAAGTAGGTATGGTAAACCATCTGTATAGATTCCAGTTGATTCAATCTCTCAGGAGTTGCTTCAATACCTGGTTCACTCAAGGAAGTTGGATCATTGGTAGTGTTGTGTACTCTTCTTTCATCAGCACTTCCCAATCCAGTTTTATCTCTTGCTTCCTTTCCAGTAACTACTCTTGCTTCAAAACCACTTGCATTAGTCTTCAAAGATTGAGTCTGTTTTGCTTTAGTGAATCCTGGTAGGAGTGTCTTTGATCTATTTTCTGATATCAAGTTAACTTGAGCTGTGTCAGAGGTTACTTGCTTCTTTTGAATATCAGAACTTACAATTTCTTGACTCTGAACAACTTGAGCCATGTCAGAGGTTGTTTTGAGAACTTTTCTTGAAGTCAAAGCAAGATCATCCTTTTCATCAGTAATTTCTTCATCCTCAGGAGGTACATAAACCTTGATAGGTTCACCAACCTTTTCTTTACCCTTGGATCTTGGATCTATCTGTGGTTGTGATCTAGCCAATGTTGCTTCAGTATGTGTCCTTTCTTTGATCACAATGCCTTTGAGTTTTGGAAGTGACTTTTTACCAGAAGCTTCAGATTTGGATGTGACTTTCTCTGATTTAAGTCTGGCTTCTTCTTCCTTTAAACTTTCCAAGTCCATTCCTGGATTTTCTTGAAGAAATAACCGTCTTGACATTTCCTCATCAAGATCTAAAAGTTCATCAGAACTTAACTTTTTACCAGCAGCAGAACTTATTCTTTTCCCAGTATCAGAACTTGTCCTGTGACTAGCTTGTCTTGATGTGAATCCTCTACCTTGACTATGACCTCTACCCATTCCAGAGCATCCTTGGTCATCATTTCCATCATCCTTTCCTTGCAGTGTCTTGTTAGTTTTGCATTTGGACTTAATTACCTTCTCCCCCTTTTTGGCATCAGCAGGTAGTAAAAGAGAGATAAGTAATTCCACTGAGGATTGGATTTCAGTTAGTTGTGATTGCTGAGAAGCTTGATTTTTCAGAATTTCATCAATCTGAGCTTGTTGATGATCTTGAGTCTTCTCAATATAAGCAATCCTGTCAATGGTAGGTTGGAAGAACTTTTTCTTATCAATTTTCCAAACTTGTTCTTGTTTGATAAAGTTCTCCTGAATCTTGTGTAGCTCTGCATGAGTAGTTGAATGAAGACCTTGTAGATGTTTAGTACTCAATGCAGTGACCCTAAGCTGGGTTTTAAAATCATCAGAATTTAACATTGCATCAGCTTTAGTCAAGTGCTCAGCAAGATATTTTTCAGTTGG
Organism: Apium graveolens; assembly: GCF_009905375.1. Taxonomy (NCBI): domain Eukaryota; kingdom Viridiplantae; phylum Streptophyta; class Magnoliopsida; order Apiales; family Apiaceae; genus Apium; species Apium graveolens. Next base: position 108,067 of record NW_027419698.1, on the reverse strand, counting down.
AACACATGAAACTGAGTTCCATTCCTTAGTCCACTCCTGACCTACAGGAGTTTCACTCCAAGGTACTGGTGCTTCCCCGGTAATAAACTGCTTAACCAATTCAGACTTAGGAAGAGTCTGTTGAGGAGTATGTCCGGAAGGACCTGCTGTATCAGTATCTACAACATGAGCAGTTGGAGCAGCATCACCAGTATCTCCAGCATGTGCAGCATCAGAACTTAAAGAAACAGTATCTTCTGATAAGACAACAGTGTGAGTAGCAATGGAGGCTTCAGCATCCTCTAATTGCTGATCTTGTTCTAAGTTCTGATCAACAGCCATATCCTGATGCTCACCTAAATTCTGATCATTAGCATCTTGATGCAGAGAAGGTGTTGTTGATAACTCCGGAGTTTGAACAGCATCAGTAACAGGTGTTGTGGAAGGAATATTTATTGTTGGAGCTTCTAAGAGAATTACTGCAGGCACAACCAAGTTTTGAACACCAATATCAGCACTTGTGCCTGGATCAACAGAAGACACAGAGGGTGTGTTAGCCTTTTCAGAAACAGCTTCCTGAGATGGAGTTGATGGAGAAGAAGTGACTGGAGCAAATTCCTTGTCTTATGAGATCAGAGATTCCTGATCCCCTTCCTTAGCTATTTCCTCTTCATCATCTGAAACTAGCCTTTTTGCCCTCTGTTTCTTGTATCTCGTTGTTGATTTGGATTCCTTGGGAGTTTCAGGAACTGTCATTCTTCTAAGCCGTTTGAGAAGCCTAGATCCCCCAATTCCAGAATCCTTCTGAGAAGTCACTTTCTCAGCTTCACCTACAACAGGTTCTGAAGAAGGAACCTGTTCCTCAGTATCAGATTCATCTCTCAGTACAGTCCTCCTCCTCTTTTGAGGTGTTTGAGGAATAGTTTTTGTCCTCTTTGGCTTGGAGGATGAGGGTTGAACGGTCTGTGAAGTAGAGAGATAGGATTTGAGATAAGTCCTGAGGGTAGGTTGAGTAGTATGAGTGGTAGGTGCTGAGGATGATGGTTTTTGGGTGTTTATGGTTGGTTGGACATCAGAGTAAACAGATCTATAAGTATCAGGATCAGCATTTACTAGGATCTGTTTTACAGACGGAGGAATCTGTAATGGTCTAACCACTGTTTTCTTTGTATCAGCATTTACCAGATCATTAAAGTATCGTTTTGCAACTCTAAAAGGTGGGGTTGAGGAACTGACTAATTGAGGTTCATCAGTACAAAAAGTATATATAAGTTGACAGAATCTAGCAAAATAGACAACATTTCTATCCTCTGTCATCCTATCCCCAATAGAACCAATTATTACAATTGCAAAATCAAAATGAGTTTGATGGATAATAGCATACCCTATGTGCTGACTCAGAATCGGGATAGCATCAAAATTCGAACATTTGTTCCCAAAAGCTTTGGTGATGCAGTCAAAGAAGAAACTCCATTCGCTTCTGATATTAGCCCTTTTTAACTGCCCAAGCTTTGCCAAACTCTTTTCATATCCCAAATCAGCCGTTAACTCTTGAAGTGCTGATTCCTCTGGAGTTGAAAAAGTATAATTGTCTGGGAGATGTAGAGCTTTGCGTATTGTACCAGGAGTGACTGCATAAGATGAATCATCCACTTCAAAAACAATACTGGGAGTGCCATGTTTACCACCATCATCAAAATGCCCAGTCCGCCAAAACATCAGAACTTGTTGACTTGAAAAGACTTCAGGCTGAGTTAATGCATACCCAATCTCACTGTGTGCAAAAAGATCTTGCACAAAATGCAATTCAGATGGAGCTTCGGCATGATCAAGAATTGCAGCATAGTTGTTTGGAACAAACTTAACTCCATCAATGATTAAATCCTTTGGTGCCATGTGAAAAAATTGAGATTCAAGTATGCCTGTTAGGTGTTTGATATAATGTCTGTATGAAAAACCAACGTGAGAAATAAAGAGAAAGAGAGTAAAAGTAAGGAGAGAGATAAAATATGAAGAAAATAAAAGATTAAAGAAATCTTCTCTCTGTTGTACTTATACTTCAAAAAAAAATGTTATCGTTGGACACCTGTCAGACATGCAGTAATAACAGATAGTTACTGGGCTCGAGAAAACAGGAATCATTACTTACCCATTTGCCTAGTTTCAAGGAAAAACCGTTCTATTTATCAAGAGAAACAGTTTTAATTCAAAATTTAAACCGTTATAACTGATTGAATTATTTTTCACTGCATCATTAATATTCTGAAAATAAATCACATGAAAATGACCAAGATAAATTAGATAAGTGCTGAAAACGAATCAGAACTTAATATAAAACAAAATTTATAAGGTCATCAGAATATCAATCAGGATTTATCAACACAAGATAAAATAACTCAGAGACAAAATCTTGAAGTAAAAACAACTTTCATTAATATATCAAGACAATACATTCATGAAATGGAAATTATATCAATACTTATACAAGATTTTCCCTAAGCTTCAAAACCTAACATCAACAGCCTTAGTCCTAGCTAAGAAGCCTGACAAAGCTGATGATGAAGAAAAACAGGAAGAAGACGAGATTAAATCATCTTCTTCTTCCTACTCTTGACAAACAGAATGGCGAGTCGGATGATTCGCTCTTGCTGGCGGAGACGATGAAGATGAAGTTCTCTTCGAACGGCCACCAGATCACGTTTGATAACCTCTGGAAATTGAATCCAGAGATTGTGAGGAATGTTGGTGATAGGGTATGGAGTTGGAATTCCATTCAAAAAGACATGCACAGTCTCATCACCATAATTGTAGAACCAGCCAAATGCAGCCATTTGTGATGATAAATGAAAAACAAGAGAGTGAGTTTGTGATAAAAGTGTGATGGGAAGGCTGATGTGAAGTGGTTGCTTATATAGGCAAGAGAATGCCAGGAGACGCAAAGAAATTGAATGCTGACAGGTAGAATTAATACTACCTCGTCTCCCTAGACTTTGAAAAAGAATAACATTCATTGGAAAGAGGAATCATGGTTTAAAACGCACAAGAAACAAGAAACAGTGGACTGTTCAAGTACGAATACCATTAATCCTAATCATAGTGACTATTAATCTTCCACTTCAACATATTCTAGTTCGAACTGAGACTGTTATCAAATTTTATTCACAGATAAGCCAAGTAAAGGATTAGACTGAGAAATCAGAACTTAGACCTATACCATAACTTAACAGTCATCAGAACATAATTTCTTAACTCGAAAAAGGAATGCCCATCTCAGTAAATCCTCATACAAGTTCTGATTTATAGACTTCAGAACTTAATCATCAGAACGTGTAACTAGAACTTGTCCTCAGAATTTGTGCAAAGTGACACAGTGACTGTTTATCTAAAATAATATAGACCACCACAGTAATTTTCATCATTCATATGGAGTGATTAGTGTGTGTATTAAGCTAAATAACAGACAAAGAGTAAAGTCTGATTCACTTCAGTACATCTTAGAAATAAGGCATAATTAAAATTTTGCTAAAGAGCTGTCATTATCCTGAAACCTACTGATGAATGAGGTCATGCATGAGTCCACCTCAACTGTTTTGTGCTAATTTTATGCATCTTTTCAAATTCTATGTTACAGTGGCTTTTCAGTGTAAGTGAGTCACGACTGCATATCAGAATTTATGCTTTTATCAGTGTATTTCTCCAGTAATCATAGAGTGTGAAAAGTCACCAAGAAAATAATTTGCTTTTCTAATGCATATTTACTTAATACTAGCAATGCACTTGGGTCGTCCCTTCCACATTTTTACTCTAGATCTCAAAGGAGTACCTGATGTTATTCTTTGATCTTTTTGATTTTTCTTTTGATAAGTGAGGTTTATCAGCACTTAGTACATTCAGCAGTTTTACTAGTATCAGAACTTAACAGATGAGTAGCATTATTCTAATTTGTGACTTAGTAATAAGATATATAAAGTAAACTCAACTAAGCTCAATTATCAGAATTTGCTAGTGTCATAAGATTTCCGCTGAAATAATTACTTCTTACATGGGATCATTTGTTTATTGAAGACTACTAGATCAGTATCTAGCACAGTTATCCTCATAGGATTGAATAGTTACTTTGAACAGACATATCACTTATCAGAGTTTAGAAACATATATCAGACAACAATCAGTACTTAAACGTGTATTTCAATTAAGCACAGAATAAACAAAGAGATTACATTCTGTAAATACTGATCATAAAGTCTGATGCATCAGAACAAAACTAGACAGATTTAGAAAAAAGAACCTGAGACCATTCCAAGTTCATTTACCAATCTTGTAAAAGTGGCTTCACATAGTGGTTTTGTGAAGATATCTGCTAGTTGTTGATCTGTTGGAACAAAGTACAATTCCACTGTACCTTCATCCACATGTTCCCTTATAAAGTGGTACCTGATGCTGATGTGCTTTGTCATAGAGTGTTGAACTGGATTACCTGTCATAGCAATAGCACTTTGATTATCGCAGTAAATAGGGATTTTGAAATATGTTAACCCATAATCCAGTAACTGATTCTTCATCCAAAGAATATGTGCACAACAGCTTCCTGCAGCAATATACTCTGCTTCTGCAGTTGATGTGGAAATTGACTTTTGTTTCTTGCTGTACCAAGAAACCAATCTGCCTCCAAGAAATTGGCAGCTTCCACTTGTGTTTTTCCTGTCAATTTTGCAACCTGCAAAATCTGCATCTGAGTAATCTATTAGTTTAAAATCTGATTCTCTAGGGTACCATAATCCCAGAGCAGCTGTTCCTTTAAGATACTTAAAGATTCTTTTCACAGCTATTAAGTGAGGTTCTCTTGGATCTGCTTGAAATCTTGCACAAAGACAGGTAGCATACATGATATCAGGTCTACTAGCAGTTAGATAGAGTAGAGAGCCAATCATACCTCTGTAGTCAGTAATATCTACTGATTTACCGGTATCCTTATCCAGTTTTGTTGCAGTGGCCATTGGAGTGGATGCACTTGAACAATCTTGCATTCCAAATTTCTTCATCAAGTTTCTGGTGTACTTGGTTTGACAAATAAAAGTGCCTTCTTCATTCTGCTTGACTTGAAGGCCCAGAAAATAGCTAAGTTCCCCCATCATACTCATCTGATATCTTGACTGCATTAGTTTGGCAAACTTCTTGCAAAGTTTGTCATTTGTAGACCCAAAAATGATATCATCAACATAAATCTGAACCAGAAGTAAGTCCTTTCCATGGTTGAGGTAGAATAGTGTTTTGTCTATTGTTCCTCTGTTGAATCCACTTTCCAGAAGAAACTGAGCTAAAGTCTCATACCATGCTCTAGGAGCTTGCTTAAGTCCATAAAGTGCTTTATCAAGCCTGTAGACATAATCTGGATGTTTGGTATCTACAAAGCCTGGAGGTTGTTCAACATATACCTCCTCCTTCAATTCTCCATTGAGAAAAGCACTTTTCACATCCATTTGAAAGACAGTAAACTTTTTGTGAGCAGCATAAGCCAAAAATATCCTTATGGCTTCTAACCTAGCAACTGGTGCAAATGTTTCATCATAATCAATTCCTTCCTGTTGAGAATATCCTTTTACAACTAGCCTTGCCTTATTCCTTGTAATTATGCCATCACTGTCAGTTTTGTTTCTGAATACCCATTTTGTACCAACAACAGATATATTCTTTGGTCTTGGCACTAGGGTCCAGACTTTATTTCTTTCAAATTCATTTAACTCTTCCTGCATTGCTTGCACCCAATCAGCATCTTGAAGAGCTTCTTCAACTTTCTTTGGCTCAGTCTAAGAGAGAAAAGAATTGTAGAGACATTTATTTGAAGTACCTGTTCTAGTTCTGACACCTGCATCAGGATTGCCAATTATCAAATCAGGTGTATGTGATTTTGTCCACTTCCTTGCAGATGGAAGGTTGTCTCTAGAACTGGATGCTCCCCCATGATCCATGCTATCTTCATTTTCATTTTCTGATGCTCCCCCTGAAACTATGCTCTCTGAGTTGGATTCTTCAGTATTTAGATTTTCAACACTATCAGAACTTGGCTTATCAGAACTTGACGAATCAAAACTTGAAGAGCCAGATGCATGTTCTGATGTTTCTTGAGATGAGGTAGGATCTTGAGTATGCTCCCCCTGCATAGGTGCATCTTCCTTTGACGTAGTTACCACAGTTTCAATAACATCAGAGTTTAATCCATCAGAGTTTACAGTATCAGGACTTAGAGTGTCAGGATTTTCAGTATCAGAATTTGAGTCTTCATTTTCAAATCTCAGCTGATCATGGTCAATGAAATCTTCAAGACCAGTAATATTCTTGTCATCAAAAGAGACATTGATAGATTCCATGACCACTTTTGTTCTCAAATTATAGACTCTGAAGGCTTTTGTGGAAAGTGGATATCCAACAAAGATTCCTTCATCAGCTTTTAGATCAAACTTTGATAGCTGTTCAGGATGAGTCTTGAGAACAAAACACTTACATCCAAATACATGAAAATATTTTAGATTTGGCTTCTTTTTCTTCACCATCTCATATAGTATTTTTCCATGCTTGTTAATGAGTGTTGCATTTTGAGTAAAACGAGCAGTCTGCACAGCTTCAGCCCAGAAATAGGTTGGAAGCTTTGCTTCTTCAAGTATTGTACGTGCAGCTTCAATGAGAGTTCTATTCTTCCTTTCAACAACTCCATTTTGCTGTGGAGTTCCAGGAGCAGAAAATTCCTGCTTTATTCCATGGTTTTTGCAGAACTCTTCCATTATCAAATTCTTGAACTCAATGTTATTATCACTCCTTAAAACTTTCATAGAATCTTTGACCATTTTATCCAGATGTTTGACATGATCAATCAAGATAGATGCAGTTTCACTTTTTGTGTGCAAGAAATATACCCATGTGTATCTGGTGAACTCATCCACTATGACCAACGCATACTTCTTCTTTGCAATAGACATGACATTTACTGGACCAAATAGATCAACATGTAGTAGATGATAAGGCTCAAGAATTGATGATTCAGTCTTGCTCTTGAATGAAGATTTTCTTTGTTTGGCCTTCTGACAGGAATCACAAAGACCATCAAGAGCAAATACTGACTTTGGCAGTCCTCTCACAAGATTTTTCTTGACCAGTTCATTTATATTGTTGAAATTTAAATGAGAGAGTTTCTTATGCCAATTCCAGCTTTCTTCAATTGATGCTCTACTCATCAGACAGATTACAGAACCATCAGTACTTGTTGAAAGCTTAGCTTCATAAATGTTACCATGCCTGTATCCTTTCAGAACAACTTTGCCTTTAGATTTACTCACAATTTCACAGTGTTCTTCAAAGAAATCAACATGATAACCTCTGTCACGGATTTGACTTATACTCAGCAGATTGTGTTTAAGTCCTGAGACCAGAGCTACATTTTTAATTATGACATTTCCAAGATTGATATTGCCATATCCCAATATTTTTCCAATGTTGCCATCTCCATAAGAAACACTTGGGCCAGCTTTCTCCACAAAGTCTGATAGCAGGGCCTTATTTCCAGTCATATGTCTTGAACATCCACTGTCCAGAACTAGAATATTTTTCCTGTTGCCCTGCAATCACAAAGACCACTAATTATTAGTTTTAAGGACCCAGACTTGCTTAGATCCTTTGGCCTTATTAAGTTTGTTAACATTTGCAGCGGATTTAGCATCAGAGTTTATGTTAACATTTTTCTTATCATAACTTACACTATCAAACTTTGAATCAGAATTTACACTAGAAGGAATAATGGAAACTTTCTTCAAAGAAGGTTTTATTTGATAATAATCATAGTACAAGCTATGATATTCCTTACAAGTATAAATGGAATGCCATAAACTACCACAATGAAAACAAGGATTTTGTGGTTTGTATCTAAAAAACTGACTTTTAACTCCTGATTTTGAAGGTAAGGAGTTAATATTCTTATTCTTCCTGCAAAAAGAAGCCAGATGGTTAGAACTTCCACAGTTATGACATGTTTTCCTAGAAGCATCAGGAACAGGTTTATAATTATTGCTTTTATTCACACCTTCCTTTCCATTCCTATTTTTTTAGGTGATTTTACCTTGTTTGCATTCTTAACATCTTTCAGCTTATACTTAAGCTGCTTCTTTGTCATTAAGCCTATGTTCACTTCAGCTATCTTTTCCTGTTTTAGTTTGTCAGAAGTTAATTCCTTTGTAACTTCTGATTTCTCATTTTCAGACTTTACAGTTACAAACTTAACAGGTTTTAACTTTGGCTTTTGCTTATCAACAGGCTTAATTTCTTCAGTTCCTTTATCATTCTTATCTTCTCCATAACCTAAGCCCTCTTTCCAGTTTCCACTACTTAGCAAATTTTGAGTTGTTTTGCCAGAGTTAGTCCAAGTCCTGATAATCTCTCTTTCCTTTTCTAACTCAGTTTTTAGAGATTCATTCATTTTTAGCACTTCATCCCTAACATAAAAAGCATCATCTTATCCTTCTGAGTTTGATGGAACATGACTAACTCTTTTTCTAAGAAATCATTTCTTTTCTTAAATGCAAGATTTTCAGAAGTTAATCTTTCACATGTTAAAGTTTGATCTCTATAACTAACAAACATGGTTTTAAGATATCTTCTCAACTCATTAATATCATCAGTATGAAAAGCATAAGTAGTCTGAGGTACCTTTGTTTCAGCAGCTTCAGAACTGCTCTCAGCACTTTCTTTATCAGCATTTGCCATCAATACATAGTTTTCCTCACTTTCAGAGTCTGAGGTGTCTGTCCAGCTTTTCTGCTTTGTGACAAGAGCCTTGCCTTTGTCACCCTTTACCTTCTTGCAATCAGGAGATATGTGGCCTTTCTCACCACAGTTATAGCATTTAACATTGGTGTAATCTCCTCTGTCAGACTTACCTCCTCTGCCTTCAGATCTTCTGAAATTCTTCTTATCAGAACTTATGCCTTTCCTGGAAAACTTCTTTCCCTTCCTGAACTTCCTGTATGCAATCTTTATGATTCCTTTCACCATAAGAGCACACAGCTTCATCATCTCCTCATCAGCATCAGGCTCAGGCAAGCTTTCAGAATCTGAGTCATCATCACTCTCAGAACTTGATGACTCAGTATCAGACTTTATGAAAAGAGCTTTACCCTTGTCTTTCTTTGAGGAAGCTGCTTTAGGGGATTCTTCTTCAGCCTTAAGAGCAACTGCCCTTGACTTTCCTCCTTTCCTCTTGCTTCTTTGTTCCATCTCAAGCTCATAAGTCTTGAGCATTCCATAGATTTCGTCAAGAGTTGTTTCATCAAGATTGTAGTTGTCTCTTATTATCGTTGCCTTCAAATCCCAGCATTCAGGAAGAGCTAACAGGAACTTAAGGTTTGAATCTTCAAGATCATACTCTTTATCAACCAATGACAAATCATTCAAAAGTTTGACAAATCTATCATATAAATCATTCAATGACTCATTAATCTTTGAGTCAAAGTGTTCATACTCTTGAGTGAGTATTGTCTTCCTGTTCTTCTTAATTATCTCCGTTCCCTGACACCTTGTTTCCAGAGCATCCCATATCTCCTTAGAAGTCTTGCAGTTGATTACCCTGTTTGACATTACATTATCAATGGCACTATGCAGTAAGTATCGTACCTTGGCATCCTTAGCAATTGATGCTATATCTTCAGCAGTATAATCACTCTTCTCCTTTGGTACGGTCTTTGCTGCTTCACCTGCAACTGCAACAGCGAGCTTGGTTGGTTTGTGAGGGCCTTCCTTGATTCTATCAAGGTATTCTGGATTTGTTGCTTCCAGGAACATGGTCATCCTTACCTTCCATATGGGATATTCAGATGGTCTCAGTATGGGAACTCTGATGGTCTCATACCGACTCTGAATTTGTGTCTTTGGTGGTTCCTCAGTTTTGGTAGGCTTAGTTGGAGTTTCTGTGTCCGACATGATTGTGTTTGGATCTTTAACTGTATGTGTGTTAACAGATAGGCTCTGATACCACTTGTTAGGTCACACACACACTGTAGAGGGGGTGAATACAGTGTATAGTACACTCAAATCGAACTTTAAGAACTTAAGTAACAGAAAACAAACTTTATTGAAACAATAAACTTTGTTACAGTATGGAACTGTTACCTCTCAGTGATGAACAATATCACGAGAGCTGCTAAGGTTACAATGAATAATCTTCTCGAATTATGATAACACTTATAGTGTAAACCCTATGTCTGTGTTTATATACTACACAGTTACAAGATAATCGCTAATTGATATGGAATATAATTCTGCTTCCTAAAATATATCAATCAGATATCTTTTCTTCCAAGTATTCCATTCTTCACGGAATTCCTTCTTCATGCATATCTCTTCTTATGTTTATCTTGATCTTCTTTCCTTTAATCAGCTACTGTCCTTATCTGATCGTCCTTCAGCACATAAGTTCTGATATCTATCTTCTGATGATTATCTCCTGATAACATAAGTACTGATATCCTTAAGTCCTGACTTCCAGTATAAGTACTGATCAACAGTTAAGTACTGATTTATCCTGTTCAAGTAAGATCTGAAAGCTAAACATAAAACATATTAGCCATGACATTATCAAATATATCTAACATTTTTACTGTCCTCAGTGAAGGTAATAGTAAGGAATAAAGGCATACCTACTCAGAATCAGGATCATCACCCTCCGTGGGTGGAGTGTCCGGAGGCGGGTACACAGAATCCTCACCAAAAACTAGCCACTGAATGTCAACTCCCGTGGCTCTAAAAGCTGTCCCCAATGCCTGGGTAAGGTCATGTGCAAACCTGCTATGAATATCATACATCACATCCATCCGCCTCATCAAGCGCCTATACTGTGCTGAGCCCAAACCAGCACTACCCTCTACATCCTGCTGCTGCTGCTGGGAAGAACCGGCTTCACCCATTTGATATCCCCAGCATATGTCGCTCTGTGTGCCTGAGAAGAACCACCAGCATATGCCTGATCAGCTGGCTAGCCACCCGGCAAATAATCATAGCTGTAACCTAGTCCCTTCTCATCATCCTTCCCCCAAACCACTCATGCATCACTGCGATTGTCGAATTGTCAATAGGAGCACTAGACAACTGCAGTTGCTCGTGTGTGGGCCAATAAACTCCAACTGCTACACACAGCTTCGTCATAGTCGACGCATAAGGGATAGAAACCGTAGTGCTCCCACGAAGAAACCTCATAATACCCTGATAAATAATGGAGCCAAGATCCACATAATCGCCCTGCAATATCCCCCACAACAACCTTTCCTGATCCACAGTAACATCATGCATATGAGAAGAAGGCATGATGTTCGCACAGATAAAAGAGTTCCACGCACGAGCAAACCTGTTCATGCATGAGGCAGGGAAAGTGGCATACTCATTTGAGCCCTTCTTAAACTTTCAGTGAGTGTTGAGGACAAACAGCTACACAACAATCAGGTCCAAATCAAAATCCTCCTCGGTCTTCGTCACCCAATCCTCCTGAGCCGACTGTCTCTCGGGTTGGTTAATCACCCGACAAATAGCCTCAGGACTGTAATCCACCGTCAACCCCCGCACTACAGTAAATCCATTATTGTCCGCCTTCATGTTCGTATAAAACTCGCGAACAACACCCATGGGCAGAGCAGCGGGTGCCTTACAAAAAGAAACCCAACCCATCTCCAGAATCATCTCAAGCAACTTATTATCCTTACCTGATGGCAGAAAACCCCTCTCATTCGCTATCTGCTTCATCAACAGGCTCGAATACACCGCTTCAGCCTCCGGAGTTACAAACCTAGGCCTCATACCCCAACACTCGACGAATCGGTGGCACTGCTGCTAACTTGAGTCCTTGCTCTCTTGAGTGCCATTGGATTTAAATAAGTTGAGAAAAGAGAAGTGTATAAGAGAGATTTAGAATTTTTAGAATTGAAAAGTATGGTGGAGATGATTGTGTATAATTTTATGCATATATAGGGATTAGGAATTATAAGTGGGATATAATTGTGGGATAGTGGGGATAATGGGTTTGATTAGGAAAAGGAATTTGGGGTAATGGAGGAGGGAAAATCGGCTAGTGTTTTGATTTTTTATTGAATTTTCATTTTTCTGCTTCTTCTTTTTTACAAGGGGTCAACGCGGCCGCCCCGCAAGGTAGCGCGGGCGCACCGTGTCTCTGGAGTTCCAGCACGGCCGCCCCGCTTCCCAGCGCAGGCGCGCCGTGCTTCTGGAAAAAAACACCCTGTTTTCTATTTTTTTAATTTTTTTTGTCTTTTCTTCTGCTTTTTCTTTCTTCTATCATCTACTAATGTACAACAAGCTTGGGTTGTGTCGCTAGCTTGACGTAGAATTCCAGGATCAAGTGGACAATAAAACGGCACTAACCACCTCACGGTTTGTCGTATTTCCATAGTAATGCTTCAAACACTGTCCATTTACCTTGAATGAATGGCCTGTATCATTCTCAAAAATCTCCACCGTTCCATGTGGAAACACAGTTTTGATAACAAACGGCCCTGACCACCTCGACTTCAACTTTCCAGGAAAAAGACGGAGACGAGAGTTGAACAAAAGAACTTGTTGCCCTGGCACAATTGATTTGAGCACTAGACCCCTATCGTGCCACCTCTTGACTTTCTCCTTATACATCTTGTTATTCTCATACGCTTGAAGTCGAAACTCATCAAGTTCATTCAATTGAAGCATTTTTTTTCTTACCAGCTGCATCAATATCAAGGTTCAATTTTTTCAAAGCCCAATATGCATTGTGCTCTAGCTCCACAGGCAAATGACATCCCTTACCATAAACCAGCTGAAACGGTGACATGCCTAGCGGAGTCTTGTATGTCGTTCGATATGCCCAAACAGCTTCATCCAGCTTCAAAGACCAATCCTTTCTCGATGGACATACTACTTTCTGCAGAATTCGCTTGATCTCTCTGTTAGATACCTCAGCTTGACCATTTGTCTGAGGATGGTTGGCTGTAGCAATATGATGATTCACATTATATTTCTGCATCATAGTAGTGAACTTGCGATTGCTGAATTGCGATCCCTTGTCACTGATTATTACTCGTGGATTCCCAAATCTTGTGAATATCTGCTTGTAAAGAAAATTGAGTACTACCTTTGCATCATTTGTCGGCAAAGCTTTAACCTCGGCCCATTTTGACACATAATCGACCGCTAACAAGATATACTGATTATTGCAAGATGAGACAAATGGCCTCATGAAGTCAATTCCCCAAACATCGAAGACCTCAACCTCGAGAAGCACATTAAGAGGCATCTCATCCCTCTTGGACATATTACCAACACGCTGGCAGTGATCACACTTCAAAACAAACTGATGTGCATCCTTAAATAATGTAGGCCATAAGAATCCCGCTTCAAGGATACGAGCTGCTGTCTTTTCTCCATCATAGTGGCCTCCATAAAAAGTCGAATGACAGTCTCACAAGATACCCTCCATCTCGATATACGGAATACATCTCCTGATGATTTGGTCAGCTCCTTGACCAAACAAAAATGGCTCATCCCACATGTACCACTTCACCTCATGAAGAAACTTCTTCCTTTGAGCAGAAGACAAGTCCGGAGGCATAATGTTGCTCACAAGGTAGTTCACAATGTCTGCGAACCACGGTTCTTATTCTTGCATCCAAAACAACTGCTCATCGAGAAAATACTCATTTATCATTGTCTTGTCATGTAAAGTCGTACTTGGATCTTCTAACTGAGAGAGATGATCAGCAACTTGATTCTCAATACCTATTCTATCCTTGATCTCCAACTCAAACTCCTGGAGTAAAAGAAGCCATCGAATCAGTCTAGGCTTCGAGTCCTTCTTGGAGATGAGATAGTGAATTGCAGCGTGATCAGTGAAAACTGTCACCTTTTACAAGCAAATAAGATCAAAACTTCTCAAAACCGTAGACAATGGCCAAGAGTTCCTTCTCAGTAGTAGTATAGTTCAGTTGAGCACCATTGAGGGTCTTACTAGCATAGTAGACCACATGAAATATATTGTTCTTCCTTTGCCCAAGAATTGCTCCAACTGCATAGTCATTTGCATCACACATAATTTCAAAAGGCTCATTCCAATTAGGTGCAGTTATGATAGGTGCCATGATCAAACTTTTCTTTAAGCTCTCAAATGCAGCTCGACACTCATCATCAAACTTGAAAGGGATATCTTTCTCCAATAAATTACAAAATGGTTTAGAGATTTTAGAGAAGTCCTTGATGAACTGCCGATAGAAACCCGCATAACCAAGAAAACTGTGAATCCCCTTAACAAAAATTGGTGGAGGAAGGTTTTCAATGACCCTCACCTTGGCTTTGTCCACTTCAAGTCCTTTACTAGAGACCTTGTGCCCAAGAATGATGCCATGTTGCACCATAAAGTGACATTTCTCCCAGTTGAGAACTAGATTGGTCTGAACACACCTTTTAAGAACTGCGCCAAGATTTTGCAAGCACTCGTCGAAAGAATCCCCAAACACAGAAAAATCATCCATGAACACCTCCACATTCTGACCAATCATGCCAGAGAAGATAGCTATCATGCATCTCTGAAATGTGGCAGGTGCACCACACAACCCAAAAGAAACTCTTTTGAAGGCAAAAGTACCAAACAGATATGTAAAGGTAGTCTTTTCCTGATCTTCTGGAGCGATGCAAATCTGATTATAACCCGAATAACCATCCAAAAGACAATAGTATTCATGCCCATCCAACCTGTCAAGCATCTGATCAATAAAGGGAAGAGGGAAGTGATCCTTCCTTGTGGTCTTGTTCAGCTTCCTGTAATCCATGCAAACTCTCCACCACATGACTGTTCGTGTAGGAATGAGCTCATTCTTTTCATTAGCAACCACTATGATGCCTCCTTTATTCGGCACATACTGAACTGAGCGCACCCAAGAACTGTCAGAAATAGGATAGATGATCCCTACATCTAGCCACATGAGAATTTCCTTCTTCACGACCTCCTTTATGATAGGATTTAGCCTTCTCTGTTGCTCAACAGTTGGCTTGATTTCTTCCTCTAGCATAATTTTATGCATGCAATAAGAAGGGCTGATTCCCTTGATATCTGCTATAGTCCATCCAATTGTCGATTTGAACTCTCTCAGAATTCTCAATAGCTTTTCCTCATCACTACCTGAAAGGTCAGATATAATAATAACAGGAAAAATAGATGCATCACCTAAAAAGGCATACCTTAAGTGTACAGGCAATGGTTTAAGCTCAAGGGTAGGAGCCTCCTCAATAGATGGCTTGAGACGCCCCTCAGCATTTTTGAGTTCTGACATTCCAAAAGATTCAAAAGGTATATCCAGCCTTCGCTTCCAAGGGGAAGCATTCAAATACTGCAAATGCTCATCACCTTCATCATATTCACTATCTAAATTCCCCATCAAGGCTTTCTCTAAGGCATCAGACCTTATCATTTGATCAAGTTGTGAAGTAACCACAGAATCGACCAATTCCACTTATAAGCACTCCTCATTATCAGTAGGGAATTTCATAGCATTGAAAACATTAAACGTCACATCCTGATCCAGTACTCGCATAGTGAGCTCACCCTTCTGCACATCAATCAAGGTTCGGCCAATAGCCAAGAATGGTCTTCCCAAGATTATGGAAATTTTTTTATCCTCCTCGAAATCAAGAATTACAAAGTCAGCAGGAAAGATAAGTTTGTCCACCTTGACCAAGACATCCTTCACAATGCCTCGTGGATATGTAATAGAATGATCATCCAACTACAAGGACATATATGTAGGCTTTGGATCAGGTAAATCCAACTTCTTGAAGACATACAAAGGCATCAGATTGATGCTAGCTACCAAATCACATAAGCACTTATCGAATTACAAGTTTTCGATAGTGTAAGGAATAGTGAAGCTTTCAGGATCTTTAAGCTTGGAGGCAACTTCTGTTGTAGCACAGCGCTACATTCCTCTGTGAGAGCAACCATCTCTAAGTCATCGAGCTTCACTTCCGGTAGAGAATACCTTTCATAAACTTCGCATAGCTAGGCATTTGTTCAAGAGCTTCCGCGAAAGGTATGTTGATGTGAAGTTTCTTGAACACCTCCAAAAACCTAGCAAACTGTTTATCCAACTTTTGCTTCTGCGGCTTCTTAGGAAAAGGAGGTGGAGGATAGATCTGTTTATCCCCTGTATTACCCTCAGGAGGAGTGTGCTCCATAGTTTTCTTCCTTGTTTCCACTTTTGCTTCCTTATGCACATCTTCTTCAGCCACAACTTCAGATTCTAGAACTTGAGATTTTTCGGGATTCGCAACCTTCCCAGACCTCAATGTAATTGCCTTAACCTGCTCTTTTGCTTCCTTCTTTTCTGGAACTTCTATGTCACTAGGTAGTGTACCAGATTGTCGATTCAGCAAGGTATTGGCAATCTACCCAATTTGATTCTCCAAGTTCTTGATAGAAACTGCTTGGCTCTTGCACATGAGCCTCAACTCCTCCAATTCAGATTTTTCATTAGACTGTTGAAGTTGGAGTTGTTGTCTAGGTGCATATTGCGGTTGTTGAAAACCAGGAGGGTTGAATTGCTTTGCTGTATATTGCTGATAAGGCTGTTGCACCACATTCTGAGTGTTGCTCCAGCTGAAGTTAGGATGATTACGATTGTTGGGATGATAGGTGGCTGGAACTGGTTGCCGTGACCTATGAAAGTTGCTCACGAACTGAACTCATTCACTAGAAATAACACACTACTTCGTCTTATACGCACCATCACAAAGCTCAAAAACACTAGTGATCTGATTAACTTCATAATTAGCCAAAGAATCCACCTTCATCGTCAAAGCCTTAAGCTGGGCAGCTATAGCGGTAGCTGCATCTACCTCCACAATTCCTGCTACCTTGCCTTGAGGTAGTCTCTGAAAAGGGTTCTGGTATTCATTAGCAGCCATCAGTTCAATCAACTCATAAGCTTCATCGTAGCTCTTAGCCCATAAGGCTCCACCTAATGTTGCATCAAGCATGGGTCTAGACTGTGCTCCCAAGCCATTATAAAAGCAGATGATAATCATCCAGTCAGGCATCCCATGATGAGGACACTTTCTAAACATCTCCTTATAACGATCCCAAGCTTCACATTAAGATTCTCCCGATTGCTGTGCAAATTGAGTGAGAGTGTTTCTGATTGCAGCTGTCTTTGCCATAGAGAAGAATTTAGTAAGAAACTTTTAAGCAAGATCTTCCCAAGTAGTAATAGAGCATGGTGGTAGAGAATGCAACCAACACTTAGCTTTATCCCTCAGAGAGAATGGGAAAAGCCTCAGCTTAACAGCATCTTCAGAAACATTGTTGAATTTGAAAGTGTCGCAGATCTCGATGAAATCTCTAATATGCATGTTGGGATCTTCCGTTGGAGAACCCCCAAACTGGACTGAGTTCTGCACCATCTGAATCGTGCTATCTTTGATTTCAAAAATGTTAGCCGCGATGGCTGGTCTGACAATGTTATACTGAATATCATTGATCTTCGGTTGAGAGTAGTCCATCAAAGCCTTCAGATTTGCTACTGGTTCTCCCATCGCAACGATCGCTTATTCTTCAACTTTCTCAACTAAGACTTCTTCTTCTATTTTATAACACCCCAAAATCCGGGGTCATGGATTCGGGTTGTCACGCGTTCCATTTCCCTTAATAACATTTAATCTTAATAAACAACCAACTACTGCGTATTGTGACCCCACAATATACACACCACAAGTTATAGTCTCAGAGATGAATACTAAAAATAACACAAGTCATTTTATTCCACATTTATAAGTCATTAAACCTCAAAAGGGGTTTCTGAATAAATTTATATATTCTTTGCCATTATTAAAATTCATAAATATACATAAGTCTGGTACATCAAAAGTTGAAAGTCTAGCCTATTGGTAGTTCCTTCCTCAGCTACAACGGCATCAACGCCTACTGGAAACTGCGGAACATTTCCTATCCGCTCGCGAATTGGGAGCTTGGTCCTGTTCATCTTGTGTAGCTGTTATTGTGTGATGAAAGAATAAAGTAAGGGTGAGCAACAACCCCACCAAAATAACATATATAATGATTAACAATTTACGAGCATTTTAATAGTACTCATGAAAGTATTGGTCAAGCAGAAATGAGCCAAGTTTGATATCTTAACGCGACGAAGTCACAAAATATTCAGTATATATATATACATATATACTTTTCAAAATCTTTTAAATCCTCTAACATGTATAATATACATAGAGTTCCAATTTATAACTGTATAAAAATATCGTTGCAAGGTGATCTCATATATCAAACCCTGTCTCAACGTTTTTCTGAAAATCTTTATCATGCATAAGATAATCCTTTACTAGATATAAGATAAAAATATGAAGTTACAAGATCTTTTATGAATACTGCTTGAACTACCACCTTTCAAGGTATAATCAGTTTCAAAAGTTCATCACATAGATGAGACTACAAGATAATACTTGAATAGAATCAATCTTTGAAATATCTTTTAAAGAAATGAAGTTACGAGTTACTTTATTAATTACCGATATATATACACCTATATATATATCTCATACACTTCTTGAAAACCTCTGTTATGAAAAGTATAAACAGAGTTGTAATATCCAAAGAATTTGGAAAGACGAAAAAACTTTGGCATAAACCCGATATCTCGTTGATCAGGCAAAGATACCTATTAAGTAACCTATTCTACTAGTAGATAGATGAATCCCCACCGGTCATCACCCCGGTCGCATTAGGACCTTGTGCTGGACCGCCACCCGGCCTCTTACGCGTTGATGGACTGCCACCCAGCCACTTACACTTTGATAGACCGTACCCCGGCCTGTCGCTTATGCCGACTCATTTAGAAGGACTTACTTCCCGAATGTTGGGCAAGTAATCAAAAGCTCTTTATCAAATCAGCAACATCGTTGTAAATATAAAATAAACCACAGAGCCGGATCTCTTAGGTTTTGAGCGAGTAATTAAATCCCCTTCGAAAGAAAGATCTTAAATTTGAAAACAAGTATTGGGATCCGCTCTAGCCTTTAAAATCATTTTGAAGACTCGAAAATATTTTTGAAAGTGTTTGGAATAAGGATGATTTGATAGAATAAATCAATTCCAAGATAATCAAAGAATATCTGAATATTATGTTATAATTAATATTCTAATAAAGAATAGCTTTTATCAAAGCAAATGAAGTAAAAGTTTTAAAAATAACTTTCTGAAAATATTTAAGGTAAGAATGATTGACGATATCAATCATTTCTCGAATACTTGGCGAATAATGAAACATTATTCTTTAAGAAAATAAAGAATATTATTTAATAAAATAAATGAAGTCATAAGTCCTCAAATGAATATTCACTTATAATTTAAAACTATCGAATAAATATCATTCGATTAATACTTTTGAAAACTATATATATATATATAATACTCGGGAACATCGCCTCCCGGTTTAAAAAAATGTTCAACTATGGGTCCTCTATACTAAGGGTACACGCAAGTATTGCTTATCTCTAGCATAGGTATTATGCAGTTTATAAATAATTGAATCGATAACAGGATATCAAGATTCTGAAACAGGAATGCATATATACATATATATATATATCATGCTTCTATATATCGCACGATTTGCTAATAACAACCATGCACTTATCTCATGATAATGCATATATATATTTACATCACAACAACAGTATAACGGGTAGAAAACTTGCCTGAGTGTTCCGGGGTAGACTTAAGCTTAGAGTGGGTTTGGTAACCTATGAACAACAACATAAGCCGGAAGTAAACCACAGTCGCTTAAGAAACTAGACTTTGTCCACTTAGACCCTAACACTCACTTTTGCGCTTAACGATTTACATAAGTCGCTCGAGTACCCTCGGCTCCACCATTTTTATAAAATTAACTGTCAAATGTTTTAAGGCGATCTTTCGCGAGTACTTTACCAACTGCCTAATCCACCTTACATAATTGTTTCGTATTCCAATTAGTCTTTTAAGGGAACAAGGTCTCAAAGTAAAGCGAGGGGTAAAGGTTCGTTCACGAAACGCCGTTACTTAAAATGGTCATTTCTTATAAACCGTACATCGGATCTAAGCGAACCACATACCAAAATGAATCTTACGACACGATCTAGATAAATATGGAAAAGTTCAGATTCCTCAAACTTTCTCTTCTTTCCTTCACTTCCCCTCTTAGTTGCTTCTCTTTCTCCTTCTACAATCATGGCCTTCTGTACTAACGCAGCATAATTCCTTATTTCAAGAAGAGCCACCTGACTTCGAATCCCTGGATTCAATCCTTGCTGGAATCTTTTGGCCTTCTTTGCTTCGGTATTCACATACTCGGGCGCAAATCTTGCTAACTCCGAAAACTTCACTTAATATTCTGCCACTATCATGTCTTCCTGTCTAAGATTCAGAAACCTCATTTCCAGCTGGTCTTACATATAACTTGGCAAATACTTCTCTAAAAACATCTCTGTAAACTTCTCCCAGGTTATAACTTTTCCTTCAAGCAACGCCTTAGAAGATTCCCCCCAATAACTAGCCTCATTCTTAAGATAATAACTCGCGTATTGCGCCTTCTTATCATCCTTAACTTCTGCTAACTCAAAAGCCTTTTCCATTTCTCTCAACCAAGACTGAGCTTTAATCGGATCTGGCAATCCTACAAACTCTGGGGGATGAATAGATTAGAATTGCTTGAAATTATCAGATTTAGGGTCTGAGGATTGTTGCAAAAGTTGGAAGAATCGGTTCATCATAGGAGTATCTTGGTTTTGTTCTTGATCTTGGGTTTGAGTTTCTTCTTCTTGATAATTTGGTGAAGTGGCCATTTCTTACAAACCTGATTGAGCAATTATTTAGCAATACGATAGCATGGCATTGATATACAATAATAATGATTATGTTTTAAAAATAATTTTACGGGTTTAATCTTTACCCATTTTGCACATGTAATCCTATTACTACATAATTCTCTCATCAGTTAGGGTTCTCACATGATATAATGTATGTTTTCACAGGATATTAAGTACAGTTGCTTGGAAACAGGGTATGTAGAATAGTTTATAAAAATTACAAGGTCCACAATATGAATGAAGATGTATGATTTATTTATCGACTCAAAGGTACATAGATAAAAGGTTCAAGTATAATAAGTGCTGATATAAGGTACAATAATAAAGTAGGGTTAAACAGAGGAAAAACTGGAAAATATCCCCCTATCTACCCCTAACTTCTACATATCTACTACTACTGCAACCAACACTAGTTTTGAAATAAAATACAACATGAAAAGAAAAAGGGATCCCGGCATCTGACCGAGTATCCCAAAGCCTACGGGCGCTGAAAAAGAACCACAATAACTATGGGCTCTACCAGATGTCCCGTATGATCTCACACACAATAACTATGGGCTCTACCAGATGTCCCGTATGATCTCACAACCTCACTAACCATCAAGAATCTCCCTCAACACTATTAGCATCCAACGAATGATCTTATGCACTCCCCGAGCCTCAACATCAGCATCACTAGAAGATGGTCCCTCATCTAACCTCCTCTGGGCAACCTGCTCCACCATCTAAATACGAACTCTCCACTCATCCGCCAGTACTGACGTCTGCTACCTAGACTCACGAGCTAACCTATCTACCAAAGCTCCCAACTCAGGAATACGGGTGTAAATAAAATCTCGATCCTGGGCCAACTTGCCACCAAAAATGACAGGCACACACACAGGCATAACAGACTCTCGCTCAGGGGCTTTGGTCTGTGGATCTGGTCTCAAGGGAGAAACATGCATAGGGGCCTCACTGCTCTCAGATGGATCCTCCTCAGGGTCTGAAGTAACATACATGGTCTCCACTGAAGGGGGTGGAATATAGTCCACTGGGGAATCAGGCAAACTATGCTCAGCGTCTGAATCGCTACCACTACTAGGGTCCTGAGATAAAACAAAAACAACAGCCAAGAAATAGAATTAGGGTTAAATAAGACTTCAACTGATTCCACATCCTAACTCTAGTTACCACCTTGACCTAATCACTTTACTTAGACTATACCTGTGACGGCCTCAACCCCGGGGTCAGGAGTTGACGTCACTTAACACAACAAACCACAATATAAACTATAAGATTATTATTAATATTAAACT
The DNA here is from genome assembly GCF_009905375.1 of Apium graveolens. Classification (NCBI taxonomy): domain Eukaryota; kingdom Viridiplantae; phylum Streptophyta; class Magnoliopsida; order Apiales; family Apiaceae; genus Apium; species Apium graveolens. The sequence goes on along the minus strand of NW_027419698.1, from coordinate 85,868 downwards.
AACATGACCCCAAACCAATATCTGATCCAGGTTCAAGTATGATTCAAGTTATTCATTAATACAAACCATTTATTCAAAAAAGTCTGACACACTAAACTTATTCAGCAACTCATCAGACCGCACATGGTCTGATACTAACTACCTCTGAGGAGTCGGGTCCTGAAGTGGCTGAGACACGGTTCTGCCAAGGTCTAACTGGTCTTCTAGGCATCTGCGATATATATATATATATATATATATATATATATATGTATATATATAACAGGTTACAAGGATGAGCATAATTGCTCAGTAGTACCAACATATGAATATCAAGATAAAAACAGTAAAGTAAACAGTTATAGGAACAGAACTATAAATCAACATGAAATTCACAATCTGTAAATCATTTTGACAACAGTAAATAAAGAGAACTGATGTAAGTGGATATCACTGACTAGCATGCTCATTATAAAACAAACGTAGTTGTGTGTTGTGCAAGTATCAGAGTCCAATTTTAGCATGTTATTCACATTTATTAATCAACTGTATCAATCACTTATTCCCTTACGGGAATCACAAAGCTAAATCAAATACATGACGGATATGTGAAGATAGCTGATCAGGCTATCAACACCAGACGGCTCCAACTTCCATCCCATAAACCTGTTCCGGAACTTAGAGATTAGCTAGGTCTCTGACCTGCTGGACTAATCGGTTATGTAATGCACGCAACCGAATTAGCCTCTTACGCAACCTCACTAGGCCACTATGGCCCCTATGTATCCCATATCTGATCGTTTTATCCAGTTTTCAAAACACTTGTACCTATCCCATTTTAAAATCGTTCATTTAACAGCACACATAAAATCTGGTTCACAAATCATTTCATTCGGGATAGGTACCTTTCGAAGTTACTTTTCCCCAAAACAGGTTTAAAATAATTATTTATAACTACAGGGGGATACGTAACTTAAAACGTTTATGTTCCTTTACGAGAATAAAACAACAGTCTATTCATACGTACTGAACCATAAAAGAATGGTCAGGGGTACTTGCCTTACAACGCTTTACAAAACCCTAGGAAGTTTTCACGCTGACTTTAGTCCTTGCAAAACTCGACCGGGATCTACAGTAACAAAATACCCTAATTAGTTATATCGACATGCTTGATAACCTCGAATCCTAATAACCCAATTCGATAACCCAACTCGTATAACGATTATACACATAATCACGTAATCTGTATTCACATAAGGGTAAAACGTTTTGTATTATATAGTATGTTTCTCGTATTTAAAATAAATTTTTAGAAAATTTTGACAGCAACTTTTCTGTTTATAAGCCTACCCGTCGATTATAATCGATGTCCAAATTCACAATAATCCACAAGTCACGTCACAACACAATTTTCACAATCACACAATTATTTACGTATGAAATAAATTATACAATTCATTTTATTTATTTTATAAAATTAGGACTCAGATAACGATCATCACGGTCCACCGTCCGCTCATAAAAAATCATCGCGAACGGCGGCAAAATTTTTGGGGCACCCGATTATTCGGGTTCCAACACAAAAATTTCACCAATTATTCGCAATATTTTCCGCACGAAATTATATATTTTATTTCACAAAATCCAATCAAGCAAACTTCCTGAAGAAAATTCAATAAAATAATTAAAATAAAACCACCAACACGCGCGTATACACACGCCCAACACAGGGCCAAAAATCATGGTCGGAAGTACAACAGAACCAGGCGGCACAAGGAAGAAATGAGGCAACCCAAAACACACACGCCACACACCAGTACACACACATATATATACACTAGTATAATATATATATATATATTCAAGTATGTGACACAATCGCACACAACTGGAATCTCACCGGAAAATACAGGGACGACGGCCACTCGAGCGGGAAGAGAGAACAGGAGAACGGGGAAGGAAAGGAGGAGGGAGTGTGGAGAGACGAGAGAGAGAGTGAGAGATGAGAGAAGAGAGACTAGAGAAATGGAGAGAGACAAACAGGGAATCGGGTGAAATAAAGAAAAAGGGGAGCCCCTGTTGTTTTTTTTTCTGTACATTGCAACACACAACTGCCACGTGTTTCTAGAACTGACACGTAGCATTTGGATAAATACGAAGATTCGTGGTCCGGTTTGTCCCGGCAGTAGATTTTAACGAATAAATTTGCGGGCAAGAATACTCCGGAAAAATGCCAAACAAGTTTTAAAATTATCAGGATAATAAAATACTAATAAAATAAAAATTCCAAAATTTTTAAACCATTTTTGAAACACAGCTCGTACCCGCATTTAATAATTAAACGAATCAACGCGCGGGTGAAATTAATCCCAAAAATTTCCAAAATAATTTTAAAATTCTCAAAATATTATAAATTTCATAAAATATGAGTTTCGTAATTTTTGAAAAAATCTGGAATTAAATATGGATTTTACAAATAAATGCAATCAGAAAATCATTTAAAGATAAAGAGTTGATAAAATATTGATTTCTCAATTTTATAAAATCCTAAAAATAATTATTAAAATTGTAAAATCATAAAAATAATTTTAGAGACACTCCAAATATTTATGAAAATAAAACTGCAATAAAATCACTTTTAAACGCGAACAAAACAATACAACTCAATAATTAATTACACAATTCAATCCTATACACCAATAAATCACACATAAATATGAAGGACCAACACACAACTATCAAAACCAATACACATATTTTATTTAATTAATTATTCAATAATTACACTTTTAAAATAATATAAAATATACGAGTCATTATAATACCTAATAGTCTAACTCAACTATATATGAGTCGAACACTCTCACAATATACATATATACCCAAATACCCTTTTATCCTAACTTGTCTCAAGGACTAGATCCTGTAGCTCTGATACTAACTTGTGATGCCCTCAATCTCGGGGTTAGGAAATAAGGACCCACACACTATTAAACTAATATAATAACAACAGATATAATAAACCCCGATAATAATAACAGGATCTAAACAGGATTAAGTTTGAAACAAGATTACAACTACCAACCTATATAAATATAATACAACCCAAAATATAATTAAATACAAATTTATTCAATCCTGACATGGAACCGACAGATAACACATTGTATCTGATCCATCTTAGACATAGCCTCTAACAATATGCTTGCTCACACACACACTAACTACCTGTTCTGGCATCTGGAAACCTACAATGCGGTAGGGACCGCCAGGGATGCTCTTGCGAGCGGTGCACCCAAGTCTGGCCATCTTCTTGCTTAACTGTCATGGTTAGATCAAAGCAAATAAATGAGCACAAAAGCTAAGCAAGTAACTATATAACAATTCTATAATGCAGTAATAATATCGAAATCAACCTTTAAGGCATTCTACTTTAAATCTCTAGGTGGAAGATCTCTATCTTTGACTATGTAAAGATTATGAAGAAAGGTTTGGGCTTTCAAGAATCAAGGCTCAGGATAGGGTGAAAGCCGACATTCATCACAAATCATTAGCAGGACTTTAAAGAGTTTCTCAACAAAAGGAAACAATCAATCAAACTTTGGAACTTATCATTATCATAAAGTGACAGGGTTCACAACATTAAAACCAAAACGAAGACTCAAGTTGTTTCATTTCATTTTATTACCTTCTTAAAGAAAAGGAGCAAACTGCTCAAAGAATGTGAATGTTTTCTCTTTTATCGAATATAAAGGAACCCTTGATTGGAATATCTATCTTTTAAATATAATACGGGTGATCATCCCGTACTGACCTCCATCTGATCGTTATGGTGCCTATGGCATTATTCCAGCCTTATATTGGACTAGCCCCGCTAGCCTCTTACGTGACTGGACTAGTCCCACTAGCCTCTTACGTCTCTATCCAATCCTTTAGAAATTCGTTTGGAAAACCTTTGTGTTGGAAGTAGGAAAAGTTGACTAAGTTCATTTTATCATTACCAAGGATATGAAATCATTCGGACTCATTCAAGTCGAAAATCACTCTAAAATTCAATTTAAGATTTCAAGGAAAGTGAACGAACCAAACATAAATAGGAATACATACTAGGGAACTTAATCAAATAGAAAACAGAGTGTACAGATTCCAAGTTAGAGGAGTTTCAAAGATCAACACATGACAGGGTTCAAGGTTATCGAAGAATCTTGGCTAATCAAAATATTACGTAAGGAAGGTTATAAAGGTTCTCTTAGGGTTACGAGATTTCATGATAACAAACAGGGGATAATAGAATAATCAAAATATGAATTAACAGGCTTACTATTAAAAGTCCGAACCGGGGTTGATATCAAGTTATCACAAGGAACAATGTTTGGGTTTCTCAAAATTAATACAGGTATATCGGAATTGTAAAAAGAGTAACTACTTTATCATGGCATCAATAATTTCCTCTCTGGTATCAATTTCACAAGAGAAGGCGGAGTTACTTTCCCTAAGTCGCTTTCCTGCTTAACGCGTATTAAGCTACTGCCACCTAAGATAGCCTTTCTTTTACTATCCTGAATGCCTCTGATATTCCAATCTACAATCCAAAATAGAACCCCTAATTAGTAATGTACTCAATATTCAACGTTTCTCAGAACGTCTAAAGATTACCCCCATATCGTGATAACACCCAAAGTATACTTAAATATAATCACAAATACTCTCACATAGCACATAGTATACTATACCTTTATAATTAAAACTCTATATTTTAGCAAACAATCGCGATTCGTATAAGTCGACAACAAAACAATTCATTCCTTCTTTTTAATCCCAAAATTCGAACCAACCACATAATACATTAAGTAATTTTCTAATAACTCAACATGCATCCACTTAATCTTACATGCAACTTTGAAAATCATATATCACTTAACAATAATCATCATGTAAGTTCAAAATCAAGCATAAACTATAGTTCAAACCCAAAAACCACTCATTCGAGTCATTTCTTCAAAAACCGAACCTCACTATCAAATTTTTGAATCAAAATCCTTTGCAAAAATCGAAATCAAAATCAATCTTATTCTAGCATACCAAATACATTACTCTAATCTCACTTTATGCAATTTAACTATTTAACCCTTTATAAACTTAGATTTATAACATGCAATCACAAAAACTTGACATGCATATAACATTTATCTCAACAATTAGCCGAATCAAACATGCAACCGAATTAATACCACAATTAACAACAATTCTATGAATCAATTATCAAATAAACCATTTACACAAATAATTCAACTTAATCTCTTTTAAATTCAAGAGCAATATTTGGGTTTCTCAAAAACTACAACATGCAACACTCAAAATGATTCTTTTTGAATTAATAGAGCTCAGTCAAGTATCATAGCTCACCACCGGTTCACCACAGTTCATCACCAGTGGCGGTGGCTTCTCGGTGGTGCCCTCATTCGAGGGTATCCAACTAAAAACCCATGATTTCAATGTTTACCCAAAATAACTAGCATGCATATCACGATTATCATTTACTTGCAAAGAATCGAACTCAAAAACGAAATCAAAGCCAAGAACCGAGTGGTTCTCGGTGAAACCCGAGCAACACACCGAAACACACACACAACACACATGCAAGCATCTTTATGCATAAATAGAGTATAAGGAACTGAAATAATGGGTGAAGATTGAGTTTAATGAAGGATTTTTGAATGAAACGAGAGAGAGAGAGAGAGAGAGAGAGAGAGAGAGAGAGAGAGAGAGAGAGAGAGAGAGAGAGAGAGAGAGAGAGAGAGAGACGAGAGAGAAGAGATAATCGGTGGGGAAGGAAGAAAAAGAAGGGAGTGGGGTGATTATATAATTGACAAGAAGGGCAATTGAGTAATTTGCAAATAAAAATCTGAATTTTCTTTTCCCTTTTTTAATTCTCTAATGCATTAACCAATTATAATAAAATATAATTATCTTACAAAATCCGAAAATGAAACCATTCTTGTTTATGAAGTAAAGAATATAAAATTAGCTTTTCACTGGTATTTTATAATACATTTTTTAGCGAATAAATAATGTTAGATATATTTGATAATGTCATGTCTAATATGATTCATGTTTAGTTTTCAGATCTTACTTAAACAGGAAAAATCAGTACTTAACTGAAATCAGCACTTATACTGAAGTCAGAACTTAAGTCATCGGTACTTAAGGTTCAGAAGATATTTATCAGAAGATAATATCAGGACTTGAAGGAAACGTTCAGATAATAAGGAAGGCAGCTGATTCACAGGAAGAGAAGATTGAGACAAACATAAGAAGAAATATGCATGAAGAAGGAATTCTATGAAAAATAGAATACTTGGAAGAAAAGATATCTGATTGATATATTTTAGGAAGCAGAATTATATTCCATATCAATTAGCGATTATCTTGTAACTGTGTAGTATATAAACACAGACATAGGGTTTACACTATAAGTGTTATCACAATCGAGAAGATTATTCATTGAAAACCCTAGCAGCTCTTGTGATATTTGTTCATCACTGAGAGAGAACAGTTTCATACTGTAACATAGTTTATTGTTTTGAATAAAGTTTGTTTTCAGTTACTTGAGTTATTAAAGTTCAATTTAATTGTGCAATACACTATATTCACCCCCCTCTACAGTGTGTGTGTGTGACCTAAAAAGTGGTATCAGAGCCTATCTGTTAACACACAAACAGTTTAAGATCCAAAATCAATCATGTCTGAAGTAGAAACTCTAACTAAGCCCACCAAAACTGAAGAACCTCCAAAGACACAAATTCAAAGCCGATATGAGACTATTTGAGTTCCCATATTGAGACCATCTGAATATGCCATATGGAAGGTGAGGATGACCATGTTTCTGGAAGCTACAGATCCAGAATATCTTGATAGAATCAAGGAAGGGCCTCACAAACCAACCAAGCTCGCTGTTGCAGTTGCAGGTGAAGCAGCAAAGTCAGTACCAAAAGAAAAGAGTGACTACACTGCTGAAGATATCGCATCAATTGCTAAGGATGCTAAGGTACGACACTTACTGCATAGTGCTATTGATAATGTAATGTCAAACAGGGTAATAAACTGCAAGACTGCAAAGGAGATATGGGATGCCTTGGAAACAAGATGTCAGGGAACGGATACGATTAAGAAGAACAAGAAGACAATACTCACTCAAGAGTATGAACACTTTGACTCAAAGGCTAATGAGTCATTGACTGATTTATATGATAGATTTGTCAAACTCTTGAATGATTTGTCACTAGTTGATAAGGAGTATGATCTTGAAGATTCAAACCTTAAATTCCTGTTAGCTCTTCCTGAATGCTGGGATTTGAAGGCAACAACAATAAGAGACAACTATAATCTTGATGAAACAACTCTTGATGAAATTTATGGAATGCTCAAGACTCATGAACTTGAGATGGAACAAAGAAGCAAGAGGAAAGGAGGAAAGTCAAGGACAGTTGCTCTTAAGGCTGAAGAAGAATCCCCCAAGGCAGCTACCTCAAGGAAAGACAAGGGTAAAGCTCTCTTCACAAAGTCTGATACTGAGTCATCAAGTTCTGAAAGTGATGATGACTCAGAATCTGAAAGCTTCCCTGAGACGGATGCTGATGAAGAGATGATGAAGCTGTGTGCTCTTATGGTGAAAGGAATCACAAAGATTGCATACAGAAAGTTCAGGAAGGGAAAGAAATTTTCCAGAAAAGGCGCAAGTTCTGATAAGAAGAATTTCTAGAAAATCTGAGGGCAGGGGAGGAAAGTCTGACAGAGGAGATTCTACAAATGTCAAATGCTACAACTGTGGTGAGAAAGGCCACATATCTCCTGATTGCAAGAAAGTGAAGAGTGATAAAGGCAAGGCTCTTGTCACAAAGAAGAAAAGCTGGACAGATACCTCAGATTCTGAAAGTGGGGACAATTATGCCTTGATGGCAAATGCTGATAAGGCAAATGCTGAAAGCAGTTCTAAAGCTGCTGAATTAAAGGGCAACAAGAAAAACATCCTAGTTCTGGACAGTGGATGTTCAGGACATATGACTGGAAATAAAGCCCTGCTATTAGACTTTGTGGAGAAGGATGGCCCAAGTGTTTCTTATGGAGATGGCAACATTGGAAAAACATTGGGATATGGCAATATCAATCTTGGGAATGTCATCATTAAGGAAGTAGCTCTGGTCTCAGGACTTAAATACAATCTGTTGAGTGTCAGTCAAATTTGTGACAGAGGTTATCATGTGAATTTCTTTGAAGAACACTGTGAAGTAGTAAGTAAATCTATAGGCAAAGTTGTTCTGCAAGGATACAGGCGTGGTAACATTTATGAAGCCAAGCTTTCAAAAAGTACTGATGGTTCTGCAATCTATCTGATGAGTAGAGCATCGATTGAAGAAAGCTGCAATTGGCACAAGAAACTCTCTCATTTAAATTTCAACAATATAAATGAGTTGGTCAGGAAAGATCTTGTGAGAGGACTGCCAAAGTCAGTATTTGCTCCTGATGGCCTTTGTGATTCTTGTCAAAAGGCCAAACAAAGGAAATCTTCATTTAAGAGCAAGACTGAATCATCAATTCTTGAGCCTTATCACCTACTACATGTTGATCTATTTGGTCCAGTAAATTTCATGTCTATTGTAAAGAAGAAATATGCTATGGTCACAGTGGATTAGTTCACCAGATACACATGGGTGTATTTCTTGCACACAAAAAGTGAAACTGCATCTATCTTGATTGATCATGTCAGGCAACTGGATAAATTGGTCAAAGATTCTGTGAAAATAATAAGGAGTGATAATGGTACTGAGTTCAAGAATTTGATAATGGAATAGTTCTGCAAAAACCATGGAATCAAGCAGGAATTCTCTGCTCCTGGAACTCCACAGCAAAATGGAGTTGTTGAAAGAAAGAATAGAACTCTTATCGAAGCTGCACGAACAATGCTTGATGAAGCAAAGCTTCCAACCTATTTCTGGGCTGAAGCTGTGCAGACTGCTTGATTTACTCAGAATGCAACACTAATTAACAAGCATGGAAAGACACCATATGAGATGGTGAAGAAAAAGAAGCCAAATCTGAAGTATTTTCACGTGTTTGGATGCAAGTGTTTTGTTCTTAAGACTCACCCTGAACAGTTGTCCAAATTTGATCTAAAAGCTGATGAAGGAATTTTTGTTGGATATCCATTTTCCACAAAAGCCTTCAGAGTCTATAACTTGAGAACAAGAGTGGTCATGGAATCTATCAATGTCTCCTTTGATGATAAGAAGGTTACTGGACTTGAAGACTTCAATGATCATGAGCAGCTGAGATTTGAAAATGAAGACTTAAATTCTGATACTGAAAATCCTGACAGTCTAAATTCTGATACTGCAAACTCTGATGGATTAAGCTCTGATGTTATTGAAACTGTGGTGACTACGCCAAAGGAAAATGCACCTGTGCAGGGGGGCATACTGAGGAGACAATCACATCTCAAGAAGCATCAGAATAGATAATTGGCTCTTCAAGTTCTGACTCGTCAAGTTCTAATAAGCCAAGTTCTGATAGTTCTGAAAATCTAAACTCTGAAGAATCCAACACAGAGAGCATAGTTTCAGGGGGAGCATCAGAAAATGTTAATGAAGATAGCATTGATCATGGGGGAGCATCCAGTTCTAGAGAAAACCTTCCATCTGCAAGGAAGTGGATTAAATCACATACACCTGATTTGATAATTGGAAATCCTGATGCAGGTGTCAGAACTAGAACAACTACTTCAAGTGAATGTCTTTACAATTCTTTTCTTTCTCAGACTGAGCCAAAGAAAGTGGAAGAAGCTCTTCAAGATGCTGATTGGGTGCAAGCAATGCAGGAAGAGTTAAATGAATTTAAAAGAAACAAAGTCTGGACCCTAGTGCCAAGACCAAAGAACAGATTTGTTGTTGGTACAAAGTGGGTATTCAGAAACAAAACTGATAGTGATGGCATAATTGCAAGGAATAAGGTAAGGTTGGTTGCAAAAGGATATTCTCAACAGGAGGGAATTGATTATGATGAAACATTTGCACCAGTTGCTAGATTGGAAGCCATAAGGATATTTTTGGCTTATGCTGCTCACAAAAAGTTTATTGTCTTTCAAATGGATGTGAAAAGTGCTTTTCTCAATGGAGAATTGGAGGAAGAAGTATATGTTGAACAACCTCCAGGCTTTGTAGATCCCAAATATCCAGATTATGTCTACAGGCTTGATAAAGCACTCTATGGTCTTAAGCAAGCTCCAAGAGCATGGTATGAGACTTTAGCTCAGTTTCTTCTGGAAAGTGGATTTAACAGAGGAACTATAGACAAAACTCTGTTCTACCTCAACCATGGAAAGGACTTACATCTGGTTCAGATATATGTTGATGATATCATCTTTGGTTCTACAAATGACAGACTTTGCAAGAAGTTTGCCAAACTGATGCAGTCAAGGTATCAAATGAGTATGATGGGGGAACTTAGATATTTTCTGGGCCTTCAAGTCAAGCACAATGAAGAAGGCACTTTTATTTGTCAAACCAAGTACACCAGAACTTTGCTAAAGAAATTTGGGATGCAAGATTGTTCAAGTGCATCCACTCCCACGGCCACTGCAACAAAACTGGACAAGGATACTGGTAAATCAGTAGATATTACTGATTATAGAGGTATGATTGGCTCTCTACTCTATCTAACTGCTAGTAGACCTGATATCATGTATGCTAATGGTCTTTGTGCAAGATTTCAAGCAGATCCAAGAGAACCTCACTTAACAGCTGTGAAAAGAATTTTCAAATATCTTAAGGGAACAGCTGATCTGGGATTGTGGTATCCCAGAGAATCAGATTTTAAACTAATAGGTTACTCAGATGCAGATTTTGCAGGTTGTAAAATTGACATGAAAAGCACAAGTGGAAGCTGCCAATTTCTTGGAGGCAGATTTGTTTCTTGGTTTAGCAAGAAACAAAAGTCAATTTCCACATCAACTGTAGAAGCAGAGTACATTGTTGCAGGAAGCTGTTGTGCACAGATTCTTTGGATGAAGAACCAGTTACTGGATTATGGGTTAACATATTTTAAAATCCCTATTTACTGTGATAATCAAAGTGTTATTGCTATGACAGGTAATCCAGTTCAATACTCAATGACAAAGCACATCAGCATTAGGTACCACTTCATAAGGGAACATGTGGATGATGGTATAGTGGAATTGCAGTTTGTTCCAACAGATCAACAACTAGCAGATATCTTCACAAAACCACTGTGTGAAGCTACTTTTACAAGATTGGTAAATGAACTTGGAATTGTTTCAGGTTCTTTCTCTAAATCTGCTTAGTTTTTGTTCTGATGCATCAGACTTTATGATCAGTATTTACAGATATTACTTTCCTTGTGTATTCTGTGCTTACTTAAAAATTGCTTAAGTATTGATTGTTGTCTGATGTGAATTTCTAAACTCTGATAATGATATGTCTGTTTCTGTGACTATTCAATCCTATGAGGATAACTGTGCTACATGCTGACCTAGTAGTTTTCAATATACTAGAGATCCCATGTTAGAAGTAATTATTTCTGTGGAAATCTATTGACACAAGCAAATTCTGATATTGAGCTTAGTTGAGTTTACTTTGTCTATCTTATTACTAGTCAAAAACTAGAATAATGCTTCTCATCTGTTAAGTTCTGATGCTAGTAAATCTGTTGAATGTACTAAGTGTTGATAAACTTCTCTTATCAAAAGAAAAAGGGAAAAGAAAAAGAAATAAAAATCAGGTACTCCTTTGAGATCTAGAGTAAAAATGTGGAAGGGACGACCCAAGTGCATTGCTGGTATTAAGTAATATGCATCAGAAAAGCAAATAAATATTTTTCTTGGTGACTTTTCACACTCTATGATTACTGGAGAAATACTCTGATAATAACATAAATTCTGATAAGCAGTCGTGACTCACTTACACTGAGAAGCCACTGCAAATTGGAATTTACAAAGATGCACAAAATTAGCACAAGACAGTTGAGGTGGACACATGCATGAACTCATTCAATAGTAGGCTTCAGAATAATGACAGATTTTAAGTAAAGTTTTAGTTACGCCTTATTTCTAAGATGTACTAAAGTGAATCAGACTTTACTCTTTGTCTGATATTTAGCTTAATGCACATACTAACACTCCATATGAATGATGAAAATTTCTGTGGTGATCCATGTTATTGTAGATGAACAGTTTATGTGTCAGATTGCATAAATTCAGAGGACATGTTCTGTTGAACGTTCTGATGATTAAATTTTGAAGAATCGATATCAGAATTTGGGTGAAGAATTACGGAGATAGGCATTCATTTTTCGAGTTCAGAAATCATGTTCTGATGACTGTTAAGTTCTGATATAAGTCTAAGTTCTGATATTAAATTCTGATCCTTTACTTGACTTATTTGTGGTTACAATTTGAAACAGTCTCCTTTTTCAATCAGAATATGTTTGGGTAGAATATTAACAGTCAATCTAATTAGGGTTAGTAGAACACATACATGCACAGTAATTTTTACTTGTTTCTTATGCGCATTAAACCCTGTCTTATACTTCCAATGACTGTTTTTCGTCTTCCCAGTGTAGGGAGACGGGGTAGAATTATTTCTACCTGTCCGCATTAAATTATCCATGCGTCTCCTGGCATTCTTCTGCCTATATAAACCAACACTTCATATCAGCCTACATATTATTCCCTTCCTCAAACACTTACTCTCTTTTCCCTCATATACACAACATCATGGTTAACTACAATATGTTTTTAAACTATGAGACCTTCAACATGGAGTTAAGCTGTGAGGGATGGCAGCATGAATGGCACGTGACTGTCATTTCTGATGAGATTTGGGACTCGGTTCCCCAGGAGGTTCTCACACACCTCCTGTTCTTTTACATGGACTACCATCGCCATCTGGAGCGATTGGAGGAGGAAAGGCTGGAAGCTCTCCGCCAGCAAGAGCGAATCATCAGACTCGCTATTCTTTTTGTAGAGAGTAGGAAGAAGAAATAACTTATTTTCTTCTTCCTGTTTTTCTTCATCGTCAGCCTTGCCCTGCTTCTTGAGCTAGGACTAAGGCTGTTGATGTTAGGATTAGAAGCTTAGGACAGTCTTGTAATTCTCTGATGTAATTTCAATTTCATGAATGTATTCTCTTAATATATTAATGAAATTTCTTATTTTTGTATGATTCTGTCTCTGAGATGTTTGCACATTTAAATGCACTGTTAAATCCTGATATATCCATGTTCTGATGATCATTTTAATCATTGATTTAAATTAAGTTCCGACTTTAAAATATCAGTACTTGTTTACTAGATTTTTTTTGGTCATTCTCATACTTGAAATTTATTTTCAGAATATTGGTTTTACAGTGAAAATAATTGAATAAGTGGGAACAGTTTATATTTTGAATTAAAACTGACTTACCTCAATTAATGGGATTACTGGGTAAGTGGAACGGTTTTTCCTTGAAAACCTGTATGTGATAAGTAATGATTACTGTTTTCCCATGCCCATTAACTATTCATTATTGCTGCATGTCTGACAGGTGTCCAGCGGTTATATTTTTTTTACCAAGTATAAGTAAGAGAGAGAGAGGAGATTATATAATCTTTTATTTAATTTTACACTTTATCTCTCTTTCTTTGCTTTTACTCTCTCTCATCTCCTGACATTGGTTTTTCATACAGACATTTTATCAAACACCTAACAGGCACTCTTAATTTTCAATTTTTCTCATGGCACCTAAGGATTTGATCATTGATGGAGCTAAGTTTGTTCCAAATAACTATGCTGCAATTCTCAATCATGATGAAGCTCCGTCTGAATTACATTTTGTGCAAGATCTTCTTGCACACAGTGAAATTGGGTATGCATTGACCCAGCCTTCAGTCTTTTCAAGCCAACAAGTTCTGACATTTTGGCGGACTGGGCATTTTGATAATGGTGGTGCAACTGGTACTCCCAGTATTGTTATTGAAGTGGATGATTTTGAACATGTGGTAACTCCTGGTACAATTCGCAAGGCCTTACATTTACCAGAAGGCTGTACTTTTTCAACACCGGAGGAATCAGCTCTACAAGAGTTAATGGACAGTTTGGGGTATGAAAAGAGTTTGGCTAAGCTTGGACAGTTGAAACGGGCAAATATCAAAAAGGAATGGAGCTTCTTCTTCGACTGCATCAATAAATCCATCGGGAATAAGTGTTCAAACTTTGATGCCATTCCAATAATGAGACAGCACATCGGGTATGCAATTATTAACCAAACTCATTTTGATTTTGCAAGTGATGTGATAGGTTTTATTGGGGATAGGATGACAGAGGATAGGAATGTTGTCTACTTTGCTAAATTATATCAGCTTATATATAATTTTTGTTGTGCTGATGAACCCCAACCTACTACTGACTTATATCCACCTTTTAAACTTGCAAAACGAGCCTTTAATGACTTGGTAAATGCTGATCTTAAGAAAATGGTGGTTAGACCTTTACAGATTCCTCAGTATGTAAAACAGATCTTGGTAAATATTGATCCTGAAACCTCTAGATCTTTTTATCCTGATGTCCAACCCACCACTACATCCCAAACACCACAGCAACCATCAGAACATACCACTCATACATCTATACCTCAACCCTCCCTCAGAACATATCTCAAATCATATCTCACAACTTCACAGACAGCTCAACCTTCATCCTCAGCACCTACTGTGAAGCCTTCATCTTCCAAGCCCAAGAGGACAAAGACTGTTCCTCAAACACCACAGAAGAGAAGGAGGATTGTTCTGAGAGATGAGTCTGATAGTGAGGAACAGGTTTCTGCATCAGAACCTGTTGTTAAAGAATCTGAGAAAGTTCCTTCTCAGAAGGATTCTGGAATTGGGGGATCTAAGCTTCTCAAAAGGCTTAGGAGAATGACTTATGTTGAACCTCCCAAGGAATCCCCACCTTCAAAGAGATACAAGAAACAGAGAGCTAAAAGGCTAGTTTCAGATGATGAGGAAGCAGCAGCTAAGGAAGGAGATCGGGAATCTCTGATCTCACAAGAACCAGAATTTGCTGAAGCCACTGCTTCTCCATTGACTCCAACTCATGAAGCTGCTACAGAAAAGGCCAACACACCATCTGTGTCTCCTGTACATAAAACTGTATCTCCTGTCAACCCAGGCACAAGTGCTGAAATTAATATTCAGAACCTGGTTGTGCCTGAGGTACTTTACTTAGAAGCTCCAACAGCAATTCATCCATCAACAACACCTGTTGCTGATGCTACTCAAACTCCAGAATTGTCTACTACACCTTCTCTGCATCTAGATGTTGATGATCAGAATATAGGTGAGCATCAGGATATGGTTGTTGATCAGACCTTGGAAACAAATCAACATTTAGAGGATGATGTTGAAGCCTTGATTGCTTCTCATACTGTTGTTTTATCAGAAGATGTTGATTCTGTAAGTTCTGATGCTGCAAATGCTGATAATACTGGTGATGCTGCTCCAAATACAGATGTTGATGAAGCAGGTCCTTCAGGATATGCACCTCCACAAACTGTTTCTAAATCTGAACTAGTCAAGAAGTTTGTACGAGGAGAAGCACCAGTACCTTGGAGTGAAACTCCTCGAGGACAGGAGTGGACTAAGGAATGGAACTCAGTTACTTTTGTTCCATCTGAAAAGATTCTTGCTGAGCACTTGGCAAAAGCTGATGAAATGTTAATTAATGATGATTTCAAGACACAGCTTCGAGCCACTGCATTGAGTACTAGACATCTGCAAGGTCTCCATCCAACAACTCATGCAGAGTTACGTCAAGTTAAGGAAGAATTGCTCAAGCAAGATATGACTAGGAAACTTGATAAGAAAAAATTCTTCCAACCTACCTTTGACAGAGTTGCTTATATTGAAAAGACCCAAGAGAAGCAACAGTCTCAGATTGATGATATTTTGAAAAATCAAGCTTCTCAGCAATCTCAACTCGATGAAATCCAAGCCTCAGTGGAATTGCTTGTCTCTCTTATGTTACCTGCTGATGCCAAAAAGGGGGAGAAAGTAATTAAGTCCAAATGCAAAACTGATAAGACACTGAAGGGGAAGGATGATGAAAAAGATGACCAGGGAAACTCTGGAATGGGTGGAGGTCATGGTCAAGGTAGAAATTTCTCATCAAGAGGAGCTGGAATTACAAGTCACAGGATAAGTTCTGATGCTGGAAAAAGAATTACTTCTGCTACTGGTAAAAGGATAAGTTCTGATGAACTTTTGGATCTTGATGAAGAATTGTCAAGACAGTTATTTCTTAAGGAAAATCCAGGAATGGACTTGGAGAGTCTGATGGAAGAAGAAACTAGACTTAAATCAGAAAAAGTCAAATCTAAATCTGAAGCTTCTGGTAAAAAGAAACTTCCAAAGCTCAAAGGCATTGTGATAAAAGAAAGGACAAATCCTGAAGCAACCAAAGCTAAATCACAACTGCAGATAGATCCAAGGTCCAAGGGCAAAGAGAAAGTTGGTGAACCTATCAAGGTTTATGTGCCTCTTGTGAATGAAGAAATTACTGATGAAGATCCTGATCTTGCTCTGACTTCAAGAAAAGTTTCTAAGACAACCTCTGACATGGTTTAAGTTGTTCAGAGTCAAGAGATAGTTAGTTCTGATATCTCAAAGAAGCAAGTAACCTCTGACATAGCTCAAGTTAACTTGATATCAGAAGATAAATCAAAGGAAACCTCTGACATTGCTCATGTTAAACCTTCAAAGATACTCCTACCAGGATTCACTAAAGCCAAACAGACTCAACCTTTGAAGACTGCTGCAAGTGGTTTTAAAGCAAGATTGGTTACTGGAAAGGAAGCAAGAGATAAAACTGGATCGGGAAGTGCTGATGAAAGAAGAGTACAGAACAAAACCAATGATCCAACTTCCTTAAGTGAACCAGGTATTGGAGCAACTCCTGAGAGATTGAATCAACTAGAATCTGTACAAATGGTTTACCATACCTACTTGAAAGAACACATCTTGTTGTACTTCATGACAGATGGTAGGGTTTATCATATAAGGGAAAATGCCATTCCACTGAAGTATTTTGAAGAACTGGAACATGTATTATTCTTACTTCAAGTGAATGACAAAATAACAGAAAGTGCTGTAAACTATTTGAAGAATCAGATTCAGAGACAGAAAAGGCTTTATTCTGTTAAGGCTGACATCACATATCTTCCAAAGTACAGAGATCACAAGGATGATATTGTTGAGATGAAGCCCAACTCTGCTAAGATTATAACTACATTTCTGGGTTACAGGGCTGTGGAATTCAATCTTGAGTCTGACAAGGCATATTTGATCAGACTGGATAAGGACATAAAGAAAGCTAAAATTAATGATCTCAGGGCTGCAATCTTTCAAACTGGTGAAGATTCTGCAGAACTTAAAGATGCTAAAAGGAGGATGATTGATGAACTCAGATATGCTGAGAGATGTTTGTTGAAGAACTATCTCAGAACAACTCCTGACATCAGAGAGATCGGAAGATGAAGCCAAGTCAAGATCTACAACTACTCAAATTCTGATGTGTATACAGACTGAAGTTGTTATCAAAAGTTAAAGTTGGTAAAGCTTTAAGGACTGTAAGTTGTAGTTATCTAGTCAAATTCTCATGCATTTGTACTTAATGTTTTTGACATCATCAAATATCTGTTAACTTGTATATTATGCTAATTTACAAGTTGGGGGAGATTGTTAGATATATTTGATAATGTCATGTCTAATATGATTCATGTTTAATTTTCAGATCTTACTTAAATAGGACAAATCAGTACTTAACTGAAATCAGCACTTATACTGAAGTCAGAACTTAAGTCATCAGTACTTAAGGTTCAGAAGATATTTATCAGAAGATAATATCAGGACTTGAAGGAAACGTTCAGATAATAAGGAAGGCAGCTGATTCACAGGAAGAGAAGATCGAGACAAACATAAGAAGAGATATGCATGAAGAAGGAATTCTATGAAAAATAGAATACTTGGAAGAAAAGATATCTGATTGATATATTTTAGGAAGCAGAATTATATTCCATATCAATTAGCGATTATCTTGTAACTGCGTAGTATATAAACACAGACATAGGGTTTACACTATAAGTGTTATCACAATCGAGAAGATTATTCATTGAAAACCCTAGCAGCTCTCGTGATATTTGTTCATCACTGAGAGAGAACAGTTCCATATTGTAACAGAGTTTATTGTTTTGAATAAAGTTTGTTTTCTGTTACTTGAGTTATTAAAGTTTGATTTGATTGTGCAATACACTGTATTCACCCCCCTCTACAGTGTGTGTGTGACCTAACAAATAATTTGTTATGGATTTTGTAAATAAATCTGTTAGGTCACAGACACTGTAGAAGGGGGTTGAATACAGTGTTTAGCACAATCAAATCGAATTAAGAACACAAGTAACTGAACACAGATTTTATTCTACACAATAAACTCTGTTACAATATGGAACTGTCTTCTCTCAGTGATGAACAAATTATCACGAGAGCTGCTAGGGTTACAATGAATAATATTTTCGATTATGATAACATATATAGTGTAAACCCTATGTATGTGTTTATATACTACACAGTTACAAGATAAACTTCTAATTGATATTGAATATAATTCTGCTTCCTAAAATATATCAATCAGTTATCTTTTCTTCCAAGTATTCTATTCTTCATAGAATTCCTTCTTCATGCATATCTCTTCTTGCGTTTGTCTTGATCTTCTTTCCTTTCAATCAGCCGCCTGCCTTATCTGAAAGTCTCCTTAAGTCCTGATATTATCTCCTGATAAATATCTTCTGATATCTTAAGTTCTGACAACTTAAGTTCTGATATCTTAAGTTCTGACTTCAGTATAAGTACTGATTTCCAGTTAAGTATTGATTTGTCTTGTTTAAGTAATATCTGAAAACTAAACACAAATCATATTAGACATGACATCACAAATATATCTAACAATCTCCCCCAACTTGTAAATTAGCATAATATACAAGTTTAACAGATATTTGATGATGTCAAAAACATTAAGTACAAATGCAAGAGAATTTGACTAGATAACTACAACTTACAGTCCTTTCATGTTAGATATATTTGATAATGTCATGGCTAATATGTTTTATATTTAGCTTTCAGATCTTACGTGAACAGGATAAATCAGTACTTAACTGTTGATCAGTACTTATACTGGAAGTCAGGACTTAAGGATATCAGTACTTATATTATCAGGAGATAATCATCAGAAGATAGATATCAGAACTTAAGTGCTGAAGGACAATCAGATAAGGACAGTAGCTGGTTAAAGGAAAGAAGATTGAGATAAACATAAGAGATATGCATGAAGAAGGAATTCCGTGAAGAATGGAATACTTGGAAGAAAAGATATATGATTGATATATTTTAGGAAGCAGAATTATGTTCCATATCAATTAGCGATTATCTTGTAACTGTGTAGTATATAAACACAGACATAGGGTTTACACTATAAGTGTTATCATTATTAGAAAAGATTATTCATTGTAACCCTAGCAGCTCTCGTGATATTTGTTCATCACTGAGAGGTAACAGTTCCATACTGTAACAGAGTTTATTGTTTCAATAAAGTTTGTTTTATGTTACTTAAGTTCTTAAAGTTCGATTTGAGTGTACTATACACTGTATTCACCCCCTCTACAGTGTGTGTGTGTGTGTGTGTGACCTAACAATTGGTATCAGAGCCTATCTGTTAACTTACATACAGTTAAAGATCCAAACACAATCATGTCGGACACAGAAACTCCAACTAAGCCTACCACAACTGAGGAACCACCAAAGACACAAATTCAGAGTCGGCATGAGACCATCAGAGTCCCCATACTGAGACCATCTGAATATCCCATATGGAAGGTAAGGATGACCATGTTCCTGGAAGCAACAGATCCAGAATACCTGGATAGAATCAAGGAAGGTCCTCACAAACCAACCAAACTCGCTGTTGCAGTTGCAGGTGAAGCAGCAATGACCGTACCAAAGGAGAAGAGTGATTATACTGCCGAGGACATAACATCAATTGCTAAGGATGCTAAGGTACGACATTTACTGCATAGTGCCATTCAAAATGTAATGTCAAACAGGGTAATCAACTGCAAGACTGTTAAGGAGATATGGGATGCTCTGGAAACAAGGTGTCAGGGAACTGACACAATTAAGAAGAACAGGAAGACAATACTCACTCAAGAGTATGAACACTTTGACTCAAAGACTAATGAGTCATTGAATGATTTATATGATAGATTTGTCAAACTTTTGAATGATTTGTCATTGGTTGATAAAGAGTATGATCTTGAAGATTCAAACCTTAAGTTCCTGTTAGCTCTTCCTGAATGCTGGGATTTGAAGGCAACGACAATAAGAGACAACTACAATCTTGATGAAACAACTCTTGACGAAATCTATGGAATGCTCAAGACTCATGAGCTGGAGATGGAACAAAGAAGCAAGAGGAAAGGAGGAAAGTCAAGGATAGTTGCTCTTAAGGCTGAAGAAGAATTCCCCAAAGCAGCTTCCTCAAAGAAAGACAAGGGTAAAGCTCTTTTCATAAAGTCTGATACTGAGTCATCAAGTTCTCAGAGTGATGATGACTCAGATTCTGAAAGCTTGCCTGAGACTGATGCTGATGAGGAGATGATGAAGCTGTGTGCTCTTATGGTGAAAGGAATCACCAAGATTGCATACAGGAAGTTCAGGAAGGGAAAGAAGTTTTCCAGAAAAAGCATAAGTTCTGATAAGAAGAATTTCAGAAGATCTGAAGGCAGAGGAGGAAAGTCTGACAGAGGAGATTACACCAATGTTAAATGCTATAACTGTGGTGAGAAAGGCCACATATCTCCTGACTGCAAGAAGGTAAAGGGTGACAGAGGCAAGGCTCTTGTCACAAAGCAGAAAAGCTGGACAGACACTTCAGACTCTGAAAGTGAGGAGAACTATTGTAATAACCCCAATTTTTGGAATTTTTGAAACACGGATGAATAGTAACTTTTGCTGATGATGCTGATTAAGAAAAATTATCAGACCACGCTATATAGGAGTACTGTTATGGAAATTCTAATATCGTATTAGTATTCCATAAAGTAAATAAGTGTATGTAAAGATCGTCAGAATCCAATTCCGAACACTTTGATTTTTCTCGAAAATCCACCAGATACCGAAAGAATTGAGTATAAGGTAACATGATTAAAGGGATTTAAATTCAAGGATTATAAGAGAGGATTATAAAAAGGAATATAATATATTGAGAAAGGTTAAGGGAACCCAAGTAATAAGATCCCGGGTATGATCCCTCAAACGATCAACGAGAAAGAGAGTTAAGCGAACCGTAAAACAAATAAACGTCCAAGGGGTAAGCACATGCAAGTAACATGAGAAGGAAGCTTCTAATATAAGCTAAAACATGTGGTTAGAAGCAAGGTGACATCATCACACCACAAGAATGAGACATGTGGCAAAGTAGTGATGCAAGCAATGACATAAGCAAGTGAAAACAAGATATTTAGCCAATAATTAACCACAACCATGCATTCTTTGCACAAATATCAAGGCAAGACAAGCAAGCAAAAGCTCTCCCCCATTTCTTTCTTCTTCCATTCGGCCTTTTCAAGAAATGAAGAAATAGATTTTCAAAACTCAAGTTCTAGGCCATGGAAAATTACAAGGTTTGTTTCCTTGGATCCTATATTTCATAACTTAGTTATACCATGAGTTTAAGATCAAGATTCCATGGTTTGCATAGCTAATCCACTCATCAAATATGATGATGAATAGTAGTGAATAGTAACTTACTTTGATTTTCTTGATTTTCATGAAAGCTTAAGGTTGATTAAGCATAGATCAAGGTTCCTAGAGGCTTGTTAGTGACTACCCACTCTCCAAGGAAGGTATAAACTCTTGAACCCTTAGTTTTAAGTTTGGTTTGTTTGGATGATAATAGTGCTTAGATGAATGGGTTTAGTTTGATGTTGATGGATGTTGGATTGTTGTTGAATTGGTGATGATTTGGTGTAGTTTAAACTTTGGAAATCGTTAGGTTATAGCCGTCGTAATGCCCGATTTTCTATAAACTGTTTTGTGATTAACTGTTGGACCCGAACACCCACTTCTATAAACTAACCACTTCCATTCTTAGATAGTTTATGTTTCAAGCTTCGTTTTGATATGTGGTTTGCTTGAATCCGATGTACGGTTTAGGAGAAACGACCGTTTTAAGTAACGGTGTTTCGCGAACGAACCTTTACCCCTCGCCTTACTTTGAAACCTTGGTTAAGGCCCTTAAATGACTAATTGGAGCATGAAACATTTATGTAGAGTGTGTTAGGCAGTTGATAAGACACTCGCGAAAGAATCGCCTTAAAACTCGTAATGGTTAAATTATTAAAAATAGTGGAGGCGAGGGTACTCGAGTGACTTAAGAGAATCAGTAAGCGCAAAATGAGCGTTAGAGTCTGAGTTGGTTAGAGTATAGATTTACAAGTGACTTTGGTTTAATTCCAACTTACTTGTTGCTTATAGGTTACCAGACTCGTCCCGAGCCATTCGTAACCCCCAGTCGCTCAGGCAAGTTTTCTACCCGTATAACTGTTGTTGTGATGTATATGTGTATATGCATGATCTTGCGATAAATGCATATTGGTTATTAGCAAATTCTTGCGATATATTGTAGCATGTGATATGGTATATATGCATGCCTGTTTCATATTCTTGATTTATATATCTGTTGGTTCAAATGCTTATAGTTGCATAATACCTATGCTAGAGATAAGCGGTATTTGAGTTTACCCTTAGTATAGGGGATAAAAGGTGAACATATTTCTAAACCGGGAGGCGAGGCCCCCGAGTATAATATATATTTATATATATATAAATTGATATAATTTTTAAAACTATTAATCGAATAAGGTTTATTCGATAACTTTATTTTATTTAATGAATATTATTACGAATATTCATTCGAGGACTTATGACTCCTTTTATTTTATTATTTGAATAATATTTGAATATTCATTCGAGGGCTTATGACTCAGTTTATATTATTTATTGATTAATATTCGAATATTCATTCGAGGACTTATGACTCCTTTTATTTTATTATTTGAATAATATTTGAATATTCATTCGAGGGCTTATGACTCAGTTTATATTATTTATTGATTAATATTCGAATATTCATTCGAGGACTTATGACTCCTTTTATTTTATTATTTGAATAATATTTGAATATTCATTCGAGGGCTTATGACTCAGTTTATATTATTTATTGATTAATATTTTAATATTCATTCGAGGGCTTATGACTCTTTTATATTATTTATTGAATAATATTTGAATATTCATTCGAGGGCTTATGACTCAGTTTATATCATTTAATGAATATTATTTGAATATTCATTTGAGGATCTATGACTCCAATTATTTGCTGAGATATATTCTTTATTTTATTAAAGAATAATGTTTCGATAATCAAACTTATTTTCGATTATTCAAATAAAGATAGTACTTTCATATAAGTATATCTTTGGTTATTTAATACTCATTTCAAGTATAAGTCTTACAACTTCTACTTCAATTATTTGTATAAAGATTATTCTTTATGGGAATATTATTTAAATAATAATATTCAGACATTTTCTAAATATTTTGGGACTGATTTAGTTCATTAAATCAGCATTACTCCAAACACTCTTTAAAGTGTTTTCGAGTCTTCAAAATGATTTTTAAAAGTTAGAGCGGATCCCAAAACTCATTTTTATATTTAAGATCTTCCTTTTAAAGGGGATTTAAATACTCGTTCAAAACCTGAGGGATCCGGCTCTATGGTGTATTTTATATTCGCAACAAGGTTGCTGTTTTGATAAATGAATTGATTACTTGCCCAATGTTCGGGAAGTAAGCCCATCAAATTGAGTCGGCATAAGCGACAGGCCGGGGTACGGTCTATCAAAGTGTAAGTGGCTGGGTGGCAGTCCATCAACGCGTGAGTGGCCGGGTAACGGTCTAGCGCGAGGTCCTAATGCGGCCAGGGTGATGACCGGTGAGGAATTCATCCATCTACAGTAGAAAAGGTTACTTATTGGTATCTTTGCCTGATCAGCAAGATATCTGGTTTATGCCAAAATTCTTTTC
The DNA here is from genome assembly GCF_009905375.1 of Apium graveolens. Taxonomy (NCBI): domain Eukaryota; kingdom Viridiplantae; phylum Streptophyta; class Magnoliopsida; order Apiales; family Apiaceae; genus Apium; species Apium graveolens. Next base: position 61,649 of record NW_027419698.1, on the reverse strand, counting down.
CTTTCCAAAATTCATTGGATATTATAACTCTGTTCATACTTTACATGACAGAGATTTTCAGGAAATGTATGAGATATATATATATATATATATATATGGATATATATATCAGGACTTAATGAAGCATCTCGTAACTTCATTATTTATAATGATATTTCAAAGATTGAATCTATTCAAGTCTTATCTTGTAGTCTCATCTGGGTGATGAACTTTGAAACTGATTATAACTTGAACGGTGGTAGTTCAAGTAGTATTTGGATATAAAGTATATTGGAGTATCTTGTAACTTCATTTTTTTTAAACTTATATCTAGTAAATGATTATCTTATGCATGACAAAGATTTTCAGAAAAACGTTGAGACAAGGTTAGATATATGAGATCACCTTGCAACGGTATTTTTATACAGTTATACACTGGAACTCTGTGTGTATTATGCATGGAAGAGGACTTCCAAGATTTTGAAAAGTATATATGTATATATACTGAATATTTTGCGACTTCATCGCATTAAGATATCAACTTGGTTCATTTCTTTTGACCAAGACTTTCATGAGTACTATGAGAAGGCTCATATATTGTTAATCATTATACATATTATTTTGGTGGGCTTGCTGCTCACCCTTGCTTTCTTCTTTCATCACACAACATCAGATAGATAAGATGAACCGGACCAAGCTCCCGATTCGCAAGAGGTTAGGAGACGTTCCGCAGTTTTCTAGAAGCACTAATGCCGCCGTAGCTGAGGTAGGAACTACCAATAGGCTAGGCTTTCAACTTCTGATATACCAGATTTATGTATATTTATGAATTGTAATAATGGCAAAGAAATGTAAATTTATTCAGAAAACCTTTTAAGGCGTATTGGCATATAATTGTGGAACAAAATGACTTGTGTTATTTTTTTGAGTATTCATCCCTGAGACTATAACTTGGGGTGTGTGTGTGTATATTGTGGGGTCACAGTAAAGAGTAGTTGATTGTTTAATAAGATTGGGTGTTGTTAAGGGAAGTGGAACTCGTGACAACCCGGATCCCCGACCCCGGATTTGGGGGTGTTACAACTATGCATTGATGGCAAATGCTGATAAAGAAAGTGCTGAGAGCAGTTCTGAAGCTGCTGAAACAAAGGTACCTCAGACTACTTATGCTTTTCATACTGATGATATTAATGAGTTGAAAAGATATCTTAAAACCATGTTTGTCAGCTATAGAGACCAAACTTTAACATGTGAAAGATTAACTTCTGAAAATCTTGCATTTAAGAAAAGGAATGATTTCTTAGAAAAAGAGTTAGTCATGTTCCATCAAACTAAGAAGGATAGAGATGATGCTTTTTATGTAAGGGATGAAGTGCTAAAAATGAATGAATCTCTAAAAACTGAGTTAGAAAAGGAAAGAGAGATAATCAGGACTTGGACTAACTCCGGCTGAACAACTCAAAATTTGCTAAGTAGTGAAAATCGGAAAGAGGGCTTAGGTTATGGAGAGAATAAGAATGATAAAGGAACTGAAGAAATTAAGCCTGTTGTTAAGCAAAAGCCAAAGTTAAAACCTGTTAAGTTTGTAACTGTAAAGTCTGATAATGAGAAATCGGAAGTTAAAGAGGAATTAACTTCTGATAAACTAAAACAGGAAAAGACAGCTGAAGTAAACATAGGCTTGATGACAAAGAAGCAGCTTAAGCATAAGCTAAAAGATGTCAAGAATGCAAACAAGGTAAAATCACCTAGGAAAAATAGGAATGGAAAGGAAGGTGTGAATAAAAGCAATGATTATAAACCTGTTCCTGATGCTCCTAGGAAAACATGTCATAACTGTGGAAGTTCTAACCATCTGGCTTCTTTTTGCAGGAAAAATAAGAATATTAACTCCTTACCTTCAAAATCAGGAGTTAAGAGTCAGTCTGTTAGATACAAACCACAAAATCCTTGTTTTCATTGTGGTAGTTTATGGCATTCCATTTATACTTGTAAGGAATATCATAGTTTGTACTATGATTATTATCAAATAAAACCTTCTTTGAAGAAAGTTTCCATTGTTCCTTCTAGTGTAAATTCTGATTCAAAGTCTGATAATGTAAATTCTGATAAGAAAAATGTTAACATAAACTCTGATGCTAAATCCGCTGCAAATGTTAACAAACTTAATAAGGCCAAAGGATCCAAGCAAGTCTGGGTCCTTAAAACTAATAATTAGTGGTCTTTGTGATTGCAGGGCAACAGGAAAAATATTCTAGTTCTGGACAGTGGATGTTCAGGACATATGACTGGAAATAAGGCCCTGCTATCAGACTTTGTGGAGAAAGCTGGCCCAAGTGTTTCTTATGGAGATGGCAACATTGGAAAAACTTTGGGATATGGCAATATCAATCTTGGAAATGTCATAATTAAACAAGTAGCTCTGGTCTCAGGACTTAAACACAACCTAGTGAGTATAAGTCAAATCTGTGACAGAGGTTATAATGTAGATTTCTTTGAAGAACACTGTGAAGTTGTGAGTAAATCTAAAGGCAAAGTTGTTCTGAAAGGATACAGACGTGGTAACATTTATGAAGCTAAGCTTTCAACAAGTACTGATGGCTCTGCAATCTGTCTGTTAAGTAGAGCATCAATTGAAGAAAGCTGGAATTGGCATAAGAAACTCTCTCATTTAAATTTCAACAATATAAATGAACTGGTCAAGAAAGATCTTGTGAGAGGATTGCCAAACACAGTATTTGCTCCTGATGGTCTTTGTGTTTCATGTCAGAAAGCCAAACAAAGAAAATCTTCATTCAAGAGCAAGACTGATTCATCAATTCTTGAGCCTTATCATCTTATACATGTTGATTTATTTGGTCCAGTAAATGTCATGTCTATTGCAAAGAAGAAGTATGCGTTGGTCATAGTGGATGAGTTCACCAGATACACATTGGTGTATTTCTTGCACATAAAAAGTGAAACTGCATCTATCTTGATTGATCATGTCAAACAGCTGGATAAAATGGTCAAAGATTCTGTGAAAATTTTAAGGAGTGATAATGGCACTGAGTTCAAGAATTTGATAATGGAAGAGTTCTGCAAAAGCCATGGAATAAAGCAGGAATTTTCTACTCCTGGAACTCCACAGCAAAATGGAGTTGTTGAAAGGAAGAATAGAACTCTCATTGAAGCTGCACGTACAATGCTTGAAGAAGCAAAGCTTCCAACCTATTTCTGGGCTGAAGCTGTGCAGACTGCTTGTAATAACCCCAATTTTTGGAAATTTTTGAAACCCTTATGAATAGTGTTTTTGCTGAATGAGAAAACTGTTCATGCCACGCTATGTAGGGGTTCTGTTATTGATCTTATGGGATATTATTAGTACTCTAGGTGGTATATAAGTGTATGTAAAGATCGTCAGAATCCAATTCCGAACACTTTGATTTTTCCCGGAAATCCACAATATACGGAGAGAATTGAGTATAAGGTAACAGGATAAAAAGGATTTAAATTAAAGGATTATAAGAGAGGATCATAAAAGGAATACAATGTATTGAGAAAGGTTAAGGGGACCTAAGTAATAAGATCCCGGGTATGATCCTTCAAACGATAAATGAAAGCGAAAGTTAAGCGAACCGTATAACAGATCAGCGGTCATTAGGCAACGATTAGGAAGTTAATCAAAGGGATTAATGGGAATGATGTCATCCAACCAATAGAAAGAAGACAAGGAAGGAAGGATGACATCATGAGGATGAGGTAAGCATGACATGGGAAGGAAGGAGGTGTGGTTGAATAAGAACCACACAAATTCAAGGGCAAGGTAGTAATTTGCTAAATCAAATACAAATCAAGTCAACCAAGCCAAGTAAAAATCATTTCCATCAAAAAATCAAAACAACCAAGGCATGAGTTCATCTTGCTCACGGCTTTTTAGCATTTTCAAAGCATAGATTTTTCAAAATCAAAGATCAAAGCTTCCTAAATTGGTAAGAAAATTCCCTAATCATCTTCATGCTTAGTTATGGCTATATCATGAGTTTAAGCCATTAATTCTTTCTCTAACTTCTTCATTTAATCAATGAAGAAGACAATGAATAGTGTTTTCAAGATTTTTAACTTGAAGTTTGTCTTGTTTTCTTGAAGATCCAAGCTTTCTTAAAACTTCTCCAAGCTTCTTAAGGCTTCCTAGCTCCACCCACCACTTCAAGGAAGGTATACCATTTCCAAACCCTAGGTTCATATATATTATAAGGTGATTTTGATGAGTAGGATGTTATTGTAGCTTGTTGTTATGATTTAGAGTTTGAGATTTGGTATGGTAGTGAAATGGAATGGTAATTATTGTGGTTTTGATTTAAAAGAACTTAAGAATGATTAAAGTAAAGTTTAAGCATAAGTATGAATGGTTAAATTGAATTGGTTGGGGTTGTTATGATGTGATAAGGATGGAGGATGGTTGTATGTTAGATTTGAGGTTGATTTGGGTTGTTTGTGAATGGGTTAAAATTTGGAAATCACGTAAACATAGCCGTCGTAACGTCCGATTTTCTTTGGACTGTTTTTGTGCATAGCATTAGGACCCGAGAACCCCCTGCTAGATTGTGACCACTGCCATGTTTAGATAGCTCATGTTACGAGCTTCGTTTTGATATGTAGTTCGTCCGATTCCGATTTACGGTTTAGGAGAAACGACCGTTTCAAGTAACGGCGTTTCGCGGACGAAACTTTTTCCCTCGCCTTACTTTGGAATGTAGGTTAAAGACCAAAAAGGGTGAATTAATGTATGAAACATTTATGGTAAGTGTGTTAGGCAGTTGGTAAGTCATTCGCGAAGGAATCGCTTTAAAACTCGTAAAGGTTAAATTATTAAAAATGGTGGAGCCGAGGGTACCCGAGTGACTTAAGCGAATCAGTGAGCGCAAAACAAGCGTTAGAGTCTAAGTTAGTTAAAGTATAGATTTACAAGTGACTTTGGTTTAATTCCAACTTACTTGTTGTTTATAGGTTACCAGACTCGTCCCGAGCCATTCGTAACCCAAGTCGCTCAGGCAAGTATTCTATCCGTTATACTGTTGTTGTGATGAATACACTTGTATATGCATTATCTTGCGATAGATGCATGTTGGTTATTTAGCAAATTCTTGCGATATATTGTAGCATGTGATATGGTATATATGCATGCCTGTTTCATATTCTTGAAATATATATCTGTTGGTTCAGTTGATAATACCTATGCTAGAGGATAGCGGTATCTTGCATATACCCTTAGTATAGGGACCCAAAGGTGAAAATATTTTCTAAAACCGGGAGTCGAGGATCCCGAGTAATCTTGTATATATGGATATGGATATATATATATATATATATATTTATATATATATATATATGGTTATAGTTTTCCAAACTATTAATCGAATAAGGTTTATTCGATAACTTTAAACTTTATTTTATTATTGAATATTATTTCGAATATTATTCGAGGACTTATGACTCCTTTATTTTATTTAATGAATATTATTTATAATATTCATTCGAGGTATTATGACTCAGCTTATTTTATTTATTGAATATTATTTGAATATTCATTTGAGGATCTATGACTCCGATTATTTGCTGAGATATATTCTTTATTTTATTAAAGAATAAGATGTCAATAATCAAACTTATTTTCGATTATTCAAATAAAGATAATACTTTCATATAAGTATATCTTTGGTTATTTAATACTCGTTTCAAGTATAAATTTTAATACTTCTACTTCAATTATTTTTATAAAGATTATTCTTTATGGGAATATTATTTAATTAATAATATTCAGATATTTTCTAATATTCTGGGGACTGATTTACTTCATTAAATCAGCCTTACTCCAAACACTCTTTAAAGTGTTTTCGAGTCTTCAAAATGGTTTTTAAAAGTCAGAGCGGATCCCAAAACTCATTTTTATATTTAAGATCTTCCTTTTTAAAGGGGATTTAAATACCCGCTCAAAACCTGGGAAATCCGGCTCTGTGGTGTATTTTATATTCGCAACAAGGTTGCAGATTTGGTAAATGAATTGATTACTTGCCCAAAGTTCGGGAAGTAAGCCCCTCTCATTGAGTCGGCATAAGCGACAGGCCGAGGTACGGTCTATTATTGTGTAAGTGCCTCAGTGGGAGTCCATCAAATGCATAGGTGGCTGAGTGGCAGTCCAGCATAGGTCTTAATTATGACCAGGGTGATGACCAGTGGGGAATTCGTCCATCTACTAGTAGAAAAGGTTACTTATTGGTATCTTTGCCTGATCAGCGAGATATCGGGTTTATGCCAAAATTCTTTTCCTTTCCAAAATTCATTGGATGTTTCAAACTCTGTTCATACTTTACATAACAGAGGTTCCAGGAAATGTTTAAAGGGGTATATATATGAGGATATATATATACCGGGACTAAATAAAGCATCTCATAACTTTTTCATTCAATAATCTTTCAAAGATTGAATCTATTCAAGTCTTATCTTGTGGTCTCATCAGTGGGATGAACTTTTGAAACTGATTATAACTTGAATGGTGGTAGTTCAAGTAGTATTGGGAAAGATATAAGTATATTGGGGTATTTGGTAACCTCATCTTTTAAACTTATATCTAATTAATAATTGTCTTATGAATGACAAAGATTTTCAGAAAAACGTTGAGACAAGGTTAGATATATGAGATCACCTTGCAACGATATTTTTATACAGTTATACACTGGGATTTTGTGTATATTATGCATGGAAGAGGACTTCCAATATTTTGAAAAGTATATATGTATATATACTGAATATTTTGCGACTTCATCGCATTAAGATATCAAACTTGGTTCATTTCTTTTGACCAAGACTTTCATGAGTACTATGAGAAGGCTCATATACTAGTAAGTATATACTAGTAATTATCTTACACACGATAAAAGATTCTAGTAAGTATCCATTTAGATACTTATATTATTGTTATCACTATATATTATCTTGCGAGCTGTAAGGCTCACTCTTGCTTTATTTCTTCATCACACAACAACAGTTAGGAAAGATGGCCAGACTCCAGCAGACCCAGCGCAAGCGCGTGGGAAGCGTCCCGCGTCTTCCCGATGATGTTGTGGCTGCTATAGCTGCAGAGGTAGATCTATTGGTAGATCAGGCATTCTATTTTTGAGAATCAAATTATGTATAATTATAACTTGTGGCAGATAATGGCAATTAATTGTAAATTATCAAGTAATCGTTTTGGGTTGTAATAATTTTAAATTGTGGATTCAAAGACTTGTACTTATTTCAATTTCATCTCTGAGACTATAACGGGTTGTGGTGTGTGTTAGTGTGGGGTCACAGTATGAGGTTATTTATTATTAATTAAGTGAAGTGATATTGTGGAAAGAAAGACCGTGACAACCCGGATCCCCGACTCCGGATCTGGGGGTGTTACAGAAATGGTATCAGAGCTAAGCGTTATAAACCTCAGAGATGATGGGACGTTAAGATAATAAGATTCACTAAGATAATAAGAACTCTTGCCAAGTTCATAGTCGGGCTACCTAACGTAGTACTGACAGTTAAAACCCTTATGGGAACCCTTATAAATATCGTGATAGGAGCGTAGTTCGTTATCGTATATGGTAGCGGAACTCCGAACCCTGAGGTTGAGGAGCAACAACGCGATGATGTTTTATTAGGTATTGGAAATCAGATTGTGGATCCGATAGAGTGTCCTAATGCAGGACCGGATGATGTTGATATTGAGGATGTAGCGGTTGAGGATGTTGTCCTAGAAGGGATAGTTGTTGAGGAGGATCCCATGGAGGATCCTGACAGGATTGGATAAAGGACCACTGATGAATTGATGACCATGGTTTGGTCGACTACCAGAGGTAGGATTGGCCGGTCACTACCGGAGGTTCGTTCAAGTTGTAAAGATAGTAGCCCCTTTAACGCGGCTTACTCGTAAGACTGAGAAGTTCGAATGGACAGAGAAATGCGAGAACAGCTTTCAAGAACTGAAGCAGAGGTTGGTGATGGCCCCTATGCTGGCATTGCCGGAAGGAAAAAGGAGATTTTGTGATTTGTAAGTGACGCTTCGCATAAGGAATTAGGGTGCTTCTTAGCACAGCAAGATAATCGCGTCTGCGTCAAGACAATTAAGGTAATATGAAATTTGATATCACCGCCCATGAGCTTAGGCTCGTGGCAATAGTTTTACCCTAAAGATTGGAGGTACTACTTGTATGGAGAGAAGTGCGAGAATTACCTAAGCCATAAGTGCTCTAGTACATTCTTACGTAGAAAGTGCTCAACATACGCCAGAGGAGGCGGTTAGAGCTAATCAAGAATTATGATTGGCAGATTCTTTATCATTCGGGGTAAGCCAATATGGTGGCTGATGCCCTTAGTAAAAAGGAGAGACTCAAGATGATAATGTCTTTTGGAGAGTTTATAAGAGATTTTGAGAAAATGGAAATAGTAGTGAAGGTAACCGGAGCCGGTACCGAAAAGCTGTTTGAGATTGCAATACAGCCCGAATTATTGGAAAAGATCATATTGTGCCAGAAAAAGTTATGAATGAAGGCAGAGAGCCAACAAATAAATATGAGATTAATACCGAGAAAGATGATAAGGGAATAATGAGGTATTCCTATAGAATTTGGGTTCCGAAAGTTCAAGAGCTTAAGGATGAGAACTTAGATGAGAGCCATAGTTTGAGGAATAAGATTTAGAGCAAACCCTGAACGTGATAGTCAGGGAGGTCGCCATCAAGATAGAAGGAACCCATGACATAATGGAGTGGAAAATGAGGATTTTAAATTAAAAGATGACCCCAATTATGGGGAGTAGGATGAAACATTTCATACTAAGGAAACAGAAAGTCGAGCGAGATAAGGAGACCCGAGACGGTACTCCTATACGGAAATTCATGGACCTGTCTAAAAAGAACTTAGACTATTATCCCCAACCACCACCTTGAGGAAACAATGCGGTAGGAAATTCTTTCATGACCTTTAAGTCGCTAAGCTCTCAGAGTTCCAAGGAACAGGTTGACCCAGTCGAGGCAAGAGCCTGGCTAAAGGAAATAGAGGAATCATTTGAGATTCTAAATGATTGACGAATCACAAAAGACTATTTTTATCACTTACCCTCCTAAGAGAGAGGCCACCCGCTGGTGAAAGACCAAGGAAGGCACGGAGCAAGAGATTATAATAAACTGATTTAAGTTCAGTCAATTGTTTTCAGGAAAGTACTTCCCAAGGTTATAGAGATAGAGTAAAAGCTTTAGAGCCAGAACAAAGGCAGACGAGTATGATGAATTATGAATTTAAGTTGTAAAAGTTGTCAAGATTCGTTCTGAAGACACGAATCCAGAATGACGGAATGTTTGGAATCAATGCTTATGTTGTGTTGGTTCATGAATTAATGATAAGAGAAAGGAAAATAAAAAAGGAATTGAAGTGGAAAGGAATATAAAGGCATTAGAGTTTGAGGAATGATAAGGGAGTTGGGTATGAGGAAACCCTAAAGACTCGTAGCAATAGAAATAGAAAAGTATGCCTTCGTCAGGATGAGGGTGATTCACCATGAGTTAAATTGATGGTTGAAGGAATAAGAGATACATATATTTTATCCCCTGTAAGTTGGGAGGATTTGAGGAAAACTTGAGATAGTTCGAAGGTTAAATATGAGACGCGGATAGACTGAGGAGACAAGGAAGTAAGAAATTAGGAAAATTGGATGAAGGAAGTAACCTTCAAGAATGTGAAGTGTAAGATCGGTGGCTTGATACCCAGAAAGGGAGACGCCAGATATGAGAGATATCCCAACATTGAGGTGACTGTTGAGAAACAACAAAAGTAAATAAGGAATTATTAAGAAGAAGTTCACGTTGAACACGACCAATATCTTCCAGAACATCCTTGTTATCGTTACCAAATTAGGCAAGATAAGCGGATGACCATTGTTATCTTTTGGAGGCCATATGGATTGACCTCAATTTGAATAAGGATGCTATTATGAAATTAGGTATCGACTATCGAGGTGGGAATGATGAATAAGATAATCTGTCAAGGATATATGACTTGATTTATCCATGGATGGATGCAGGTACCTTTTAAAGGTGGAATTAAGGCTAGAACATCGGTAACTTAAAATGAATCCTAGGGGAATGCATAAAGGTTTGCATTTCACCCTTAATAGGGATGGTATGAGTTTTGACAGTATGATTTGGAAAGGGTTAAGGTAACAATAACCTTTAAGAATTAGTGGAGAAATTTTCAGAGATATATAGACAATGGTTCTAGTAATAGTAAATGGTATTTTGATATGCCCTGTATTTAGGGAATACAGGAGGAACGATTGAAGGATAACCTTAGAGGTTTCCAAGGAGAAAGGTAATATTCAAAATTCTCAGGAATAAAAATGTTGATAAAAGAAATATGACGTAATTATAATGATGCCAAGTGGGGCACGTGTTAAACCACGAGAAAGGATGGATCGAACCAGTAATGGTCAAAATTGTTCAGGGCAATTAGGACTTAAGATAAAAGATGTTCTAAGTATGATTGAGAGTCAGTCGTGACAGTGATTAACCTCTAAAGACTAAGGCAATAACTTACGGAAAAATGGTGATATTTTTTTTTGCTCATCAGATTTTAAGGGAAACATCTTCACTCAAGCAGTGATCGGAAATATGGTAGAAAATTTATTTGGAGGTGGTTAAAATGACATTGACTGTAAGGAAATTTTACTATCAGGAAAGGCCAAAGAGGTGGCCGACACTCTAAAGGTAAATGGATAATTATAGGCGCGTGTGCCAAAAGAAAACAATACTGATGGTTAAAAATGTGAAGGTTGAATTATGGTTTGGATGATTGACATTCCTTCTGATGACTGTGCAATACCCAACCGTAATAGTAGTTGGTAAAGGTATAATTCGTGTAATCGCCATGAACGGGCTATCTATCTTAGAAGATACTATCTTGAGAATAAGCCAGGACCATGTTTCAAAAAGGACTAGACGAACCTTTGAGTAAGTCTTCTATTTAAGGCATATGATTTAGAATGGTATTAACCAGCTATCGTTGCTTTGAGCGAAACTCTTCTGCAATTTTATCTGCTTCATGTCATGTATGTATGTCAGAATCAGGAGTGTACTCCATGAATCAAGAATGGTGATTATGTTAACTCCTTAGAAGAATTAGATACGACATATATGGACTCCGTATGGTTAGATATTAAGATTTCATGGAAAGTGAATGATGACAGTAGGTCAGTGGTGGACCATAGTAAGGCAGCAATGATTCTGCGAGTAATGAGCTGATTACAACCATGAGAGTTGTATTGGAATGGGTGTTGAGATTGAGCACCACTAATCGGGTCGTGGTAATGTATAAGTTATCATTGATAGACTAATTAAGTAGAGTATCTACCTAGTGAATTATTATTCTTTCTTATCAATAGAGAGTCGTATTATTATACGAGGAAGGTTGCGGTGCAAGCATAGAATTCAAGTAACGATGATGTCTAGAATGAGATCCCAGATTCGATTTTCGATGTCGAGGGAGTTTCAAAGGTAATTGTGTATAAGCTCGAGGAAGAGCATGGGTCCATAGAATGATGGACGGGATAGCAAAAATATTTAGGCACGTGAAATGTGATGCTATAATACTTGATGTTGATATAAATACATATATGTTTTGTTCTTCTATGACAAACCTCTATAGTTCAGAGGTAGATTCCAAGCCAGATATTTTATGGCAATAAAATTTTTTATGAATATACAATTCTCTTCAGTTCGTTCTTTTCTCTTCTTTTCATTTCATGTAATCTGAGAAGAACAACCCTTCCAGAAAGGGGAGGTATTGCCGAATGACTATCTATCTGTGTGATAGAAGCCTAGTAGGATACCATCTATTGTTTAATTGCTTGTCAAGTACTAAAGGCTGGCCACCTTCTGTACTAACTATGCAATAGGACAAGTGTTCGTGATCATAGTGATCTCTCAACAAATTCCTTTACTTCTATTTGATTGATCAAATTCCGGAAAATAGAAACAACTGAAAAAGGAGTAATAAAGTGGTGGTAGTATGCGGAATGGGAACACGTTCGTGATACTAAGGTTTATGTGGTTATTAAAAGGTTATAGAACGCTAACGAGCAAAAGTATAACCAGTATAATATTAGGAACGGAAGGTAGTAGCGATTACGAACTCGAAAAGAGTGGGTATTGAGAAGCAAAAGTTCTAATGCTAAAAGCTATAATGAGAGTCTGTGCAATAGACTTGAAAGAATTTGGAATGATCATTTAACGCGGTTGAGTTTTCTTACGATAATAGATCATATGTCAGTATTGAGGTATCGCCTTATGAGATCCTTGAGGGAAGACAATGTCGATCTCCCTTATGTTAGGATGAAGTTGTAGAGCGCAAGATGCTCGGACCCGCAGTAGTCCAAAGGACCAAGGATATGATAGATCTAATCAGAGGACGTCTGGTAGTAGCCCAAGATGGTCATGATAAGTATGTTGATTTGACACGAAAGGATAAAGAGTATGAAATAGGGGACCTAGTAATGTTATAGGTATCCCTTGGAAAGGATTGATGAGGTTCGGAAAGAAAGGAAAGCTAAGTCTATAATTTGTTGGACCCTTGGATATATTAAGACGTTTGGGAAGTTAGCATATGAGCTAGCCCTAACCCAGAACATGTAGCAGGTCGTAACGTGTTTCACGTATCAATGTTAAGGAAGTGTAATTCAGATGCCAGATAAATAGAGGCATATGAGTGCATAGATATACAACCCGACGTAACCTATATGGAGCAACCAGGAAGGGTTATAGAGTGAAAAGGAACAAGTGCTTAGGAGAAGGATTATCAAACTAGGCAGAGTTTGGTGGTAGAACCACAATGTGGGAAAATTGACTCGAGAGTTAGAAAGTGCAATGCTAAGAGAGTATCCCTATTTATTTTCAATTTGATTCCGGGACGGAATCCTTTTAAGGAGGGGAGACTGTAATAACCCCAATTTTTGGAAATTTTTGAAACCCTTATGAATAGTGTTTTTGCTGAATGAGAAAACTGTTCATGCCACGCTATGTAGGGGTTCTGTTATTGATCTTATGGGATATTATTAGTACTCTAGGTGGTATATAAGTGTATGTAAAGATCGTCAGAATCCAATTCCGAACACTTTGATTTTTCCCGGAAATCCACAATATACGGAGAGAATTGAGTATAAGGTAACAGGATAAAAAGGATTTAAATTAAAGGATTATAAGAGAGGATCATAAAAGGAATACAATGTATTGAGAAAGGTTAAGGGGACCTAAGTAATAAGATCCCGGGTATGATCCTTCAAACGATAAATGAAAGCGAAAGTTAAGCGAACCGTATAACAGATCAGCGGTCATTAGGCAACGATTAGGAAGTTAATCAAAGGGATTAATGGGAATGATGTCATCCAACCAATAGAAAGAAGACAAGGAAGGAAGGATGACATCATGAGGATGAGGTAAGCATGACATGGGAAGGAAGGAGGTGTGGTTGAATAAGAACCACACAAATTCAAGGGCAAGGTAGTAATTTGCTAAATCAAATACAAATCAAGTCAACCAAGCCAAGTAAAAATCATTTCCATCAAAAAATCAAAACAACCAAGGCATGAGTTCATCTTGCTCACGGCTTTTTAGCATTTTCAAAGCATAGATTTTTCAAAATCAAAGATCAAAGCTTCCTAAATTGGTAAGAAAATTCCCTAATCATCTTCATGCTTAGTTATGGCTATATCATGAGTTTAAGCCATTAATTCTTTCTCTAACTTCTTCATTTAATCAATGAAGAAGACAATGAATAGTGTTTTCAAGATTTTTAACTTGAAGTTTGTCTTGTTTTCTTGAAGATCCAAGCTTTCTTAAAACTTCTCCAAGCTTCTTAAGGCTTCCTAGCTCCACCCACCACTTCAAGGAAGGTATACCATTTCCAAACCCTAGGTTCATATATATTATAAGGTGATTTTGATGAGTAGGATGTTATTGTAGCTTGTTGTTATGATTTAGAGTTTGAGATTTGGTATGGTAGTGAAATGGAATGGTAATTATTGTGGTTTTGATTTAAAAGAACTTAAGAATGATTAAAGTAAAGTTTAAGCATAAGTATGAATGGTTAAATTGAATTGGTTGGGGTTGTTATGATGTGATAAGGATGGAGGATGGTTGTATGTTGGATTTGAGGTTGATTTGGGTTGTTTGTGAATGGGTTAAAATTTGGAAATCACGTAAACATAGCCGTCGTAACGTCCGATTTTCTTTGGACTGTTTTTGTGCATAGCATTAGGACCCGAGAACCCCCTGCTAGATTGTGACCACTGCCATGTTTAGATAGCTCATGTTACGAGCTTCGTTTTGATATGTAGTTCGTCCGATTCCGATTTACGGTTTAGGAGAAACGACCGTTTCAAGTAACGGCGTTTCGCGGACGAAACTTTTTCCCTCGCCTTACTTTGGAATGTAGGTTAAAGACCAAAAAGGGTGAATTAATGTATGAAACATTTATGGTAAGTGTGTTAGGCAGTTGGTAAGTCATTCGCGAAGGAATCGCTTTAAAACTCGTAAAGGTTAAATTATTAAAAATGGTGGAGCCGAGGGTACCCGAGTGACTTAAGCGAATCAGTGAGCGCAAAACAAGCGTTAGAGTCTAAGTTAGTTAAAGTATAGATTTACAAGTGACTTTGGTTTAATTCCAACTTACTTGTTGTTTATAGGTTACCAGACTCGTCCCGAGCCATTCGTAACCCAAGTCGCTCAGGCAAGTATTCTATCCGTTATACTGTTGTTGTGATGAATACACTTGTATATGCATTATCTTGCGATAGATGCATGTTGGTTATTTAGCAAATTCTTGCGATATATTGTAGCATGTGATATGGTATATATGCATGCCTGTTTCATATTCTTGAAATATATATCTGTTGGTTCAGTTGATAATACCTATGCTAGAGGATAGCGGTATCTTGCATATACCCTTAGTATAGGGACCCAAAGGTGAAAATATTTTCTAAAACCGGGAGTCGAGGATCCCGAGTAATCTTGTATATATGGATATGGATATATATATATATATATATATTTATATATATATATATGGTTATAGTTTTCCAAACTATTAATCGAATAAGGTTTATTCGATAACTTTAAACTTTATTTTATTATTGAATATTATTTCGAATATTATTCGAGGACTTATGACTCCTTTATTTTATTTAATGAATATTATTTATAATATTCATTCGAGGTATTATGACTCAGCTTATTTTATTTATTGAATATTATTTGAATATTCATTTGAGGATCTATGACTCCGATTATTTGCTGAGATATATTCTTTATTTTATTAAAGAATAAGATGTCAATAATCAAACTTATTTTCGATTATTCAAATAAAGATAATACTTTCATATAAGTATATCTTTGGTTATTTAATACTCGTTTCAAGTATAAATTTTAATACTTCTACTTCAATTATTTTTATAAAGATTATTCTTTATGGGAATATTATTTAATTAATAATATTCAGATATTTTCTAATATTCTGGGGACTGATTTACTTCATTAAATCAGCCTTACTCCAAACACTCTTTAAAGTGTTTTCGAGTCTTCAAAATGGTTTTTAAAAGTCAGAGCGGATCCCAAAACTCATTTTTATATTTAAGATCTTCCTTTTTAAAGGGGATTTAAATACCCGCTCAAAACCTGGGAAATCCGGCTCTGTGGTGTATTTTATATTCGCAACAAGGTTGCAGATTTGGTAAATGAATTGATTACTTGCCCAAAGTTCGGGAAGTAAGCCCCTCTCATTGAGTCGGCATAAGCGACAGGCCGAGGTACGGTCTATTATTGTGTAAGTGGCTCAGTGGGAGTCCATCAAATGCATAGGTGGCTGAGTGGCAGTCCAGCATAGGTCTTAATTATGACCAGGGTGATGACCAGTGGGGAATTTGTCCATCTACTAGTAGAAAAGGTTACTTATTGGTATCTTTGCCTGATCAGCGAGATATCGGGTTTATGCCAAAATTCTTTTCCTTTCCAAAATTCATTGGATGTTTCAAACTCTGTTCATACTTTACATAACAGAGGTTCCAGGAAATGTTTAAAGGGGTATATATATGAGGATATATATATACCGGGACTAAATAAAGCATCTCATAACTTTTTCATTCAATAATCTTTCAAAGATTGAATCTATTCAAGTCTTATCTTGTGGTCTCATCAGTGGGATGAACTTTTGAAACTGATTATAACTTGAATGGTGGTAGTTCAAGTAGTATTGGGAAAGATATAAGTATATTGGGGTATTTGGTAACCTCATCTTTTAAACTTATATCTAATTAATAATTGTCTTATGAATGACAAAGATTTTCAGAAAAACGTTGAGACAAGGTTAGATATATGAGATCACCTTGCAACGATATTTTTATACAGTTATACACTGGGATTTTGTGTATATTATGCATGGAAGAGGACTTCCAATATTTTGAAAAGTATATATGTATATATACTGAATATTTTGCGACTTCATCGCATTAAGATATCAAACTTGGTTCATTTCTTTTGACCAAGACTTTCATGAGTACTATGAGAAGGCTCATATACTAGTAAGTATATACTAGTAATTATCTTACACACGATAAAAGATTCTAGTAAGTATCCATTTAGATACTTATATTATTGTTATCACTATATATTATCTTGCGAGCTGTAAGGCTCACTCTTGCTTTATTTCTTCATCACACAACAACAGTTAGGAAAGATGGCCAGACTCCAGCAGACCCAGCGCAAGCGCGTGGGAAGCGTCCCGCGTCTTCCCGATGATGTTGTGGCTGCTATAGCTGCAGAGGTAGATCTATTGGTAGATCAGGCATTCTATTTTTGAGAATCAAATTATGTATAATTATAACTTGTGGCAGATAATGGCAATTAATTGTAAATTATCAAGTAATCGTTTTGGGTTGTAATAATTTTAAATTGTGGATTCAAAGACTTGTACTTATTTCAATTTCATCTCTGAGACTATAACGGGTTGTGGTGTGTGTTAGTGTGGGGTCACAGTATGAGGTTATTTATTATTAATTAAGTGAAGTGATATTGTGGAAAGAAAGACCGTGACAACCCGGATCCCCGACTCCGGATCTGGGGGTGTTACAGAAATGGTATCAGAGCTAAGCGTTATAAACCTCAGAGATGATGGGACGTTAAGATAATAAGATTCACTAAGATAATAAGAACTCTTGCCAAGTTCATAGTCGGGCTACCTAACGTAGTACTGACAGTTAAAACCCTTATGGGAACCCTTATAAATATCGTGATAGGAGCGTAGTTCGTTATCGTATATGGTAGCGGAACTCCGAACCCTGAGGTTGAGGAGCAACAACGCGATGATGTTTTATTAGGTATTGGAAATCAGATTGTGGATCCGATAGAGTGTCCTAATGCAGGACCGGATGATGTTGATATTGAGGATGTAGCGGTTGAGGATGTTGTCCTAGAAGGGATAGTTGTTGAGGAGGATCCCATGGAGGATCCTGACAGGATTGGATAAAGGACCACTGATGAATTGATGACCATGGTTTGGTCGACTACCAGAGGTAGGATTGGCCGGTCACTACCGGAGGTTCGTTCAAGTTGTAAAGATAGTAGCCCCTTTAACGCGGCTTACTCGTAAGACTGAGAAGTTCGAATGGACAGAGAAATGCGAGAACAGCTTTCAAGAACTGAAGCAGAGGTTGGTGATGGCCCCTATGCTGGCATTGCCGGAAGGAAAAAGGAGATTTTGTGATTTGTAAGTGACGCTTCGCATAAGGAATTAGGGTGCTTCTTAGCACAGCAAGATAATCGCGTCTGCGTCAAGACAATTAAGGTAATATGAAATTTGATATCACCGCCCATGAGCTTAGGCTCGTGGCAATAGTTTTACCCTAAAGATTGGAGGTACTACTTGTATGGAGAGAAGTGCGAGAATTACCTAAGCCATAAGTGCTCTAGTACATTCTTACGTAGAAAGTGCTCAACATACGCCAGAGGAGGCGGTTAGAGCTAATCAAGAATTATGATTGGCAGATTCTTTATCATTCGGGGTAAGCCAATATGGTGGCTGATGCCCTTAGTAAAAGGAGAGACTCAAGATGATAATGTCTTTTGGAGAGTTTATAAGAGATTTTGAGAAAATGGAAATAGTAGTGAAGGTAACCGGAGCCGGTACCGAAAAGCTGTTTGAGATTGCAATACAGCCCGAATTATTGGAAAAGATCATATTGTGCCAGAAAAAGTTATGAATGAAGGCAGAGAGCCAACAAATAAATATGAGATTAATACCGAGAAAGATGATAAGGGAATAATGAGGTATTCCTATAGAATTTGGGTTCCGAAAGTTCAAGAGCTTAAGGATGAGAACTTAGATGAGAGCCATAGTTTGAGGAATAAGATTTAGAGCAAACCCTGAACGTGATAGTCAGGGAGGTCGCCATCAAGATAGAAGGAACCCATGACATAATGGAGTGGAAAATGAGGATTTTAAATTAAAAGATGACCCCAATTATGGGGAGTAGGATGAAACATTTCATACTAAGGAAACAGAAAGTCGAGCGAGATAAGGAGACCCGAGACGGTACTCCTATACGGAAATTCATGGACCTGTCTAAAAAGAACTTAGACTATTATCCCCAACCACCACCTTGAGGAAACAATGCGGTAGGAAATTCTTTCATGACCTTTAAGTCGCTAAGCTCTCAGAGTTCCAAGGAACAGGTTGACCCAGTCGAGGCAAGAGCCTGGCTAAAGGAAATAGAGGAATCATTTGAGATTCTAAATGATTGACGAATCACAAAAGACTATTTTTATCACTTACCCTCCTAAGAGAGAGGCCACCCGCTGGTGAAAGACCAAGGAAGGCACGGAGCAAGAGATTATAATAAACTGATTTAAGTTCAGTCAATTGTTTTCAGGAAAGTACTTCCCAAGGTTATAGAGATAGAGTAAAAGCTTTAGAGCCAGAACAAAGGCAGACGAGTATGATGAATTATGAATTTAAGTTGTAAAAGTTGTCAAGATTCGTTCTGAAGACACGAATCCAGAATGACGGAATGTTTGGAATCAATGCTTATGTTGTGTTGGTTCATGAATTAATGATAAGAGAAAGGAAAATAAAAAAGGAATTGAAGTGGAAAGGAATATAAAGGCATTAGAGTTTGAGGAATGATAAGGGAGTTGGGTATGAGGAAACCCTAAAGACTCGTAGCAATAGAAATAGAAAAGTATGCCTTCGTCAGGATGAGGGTGATTCACCATGAGTTAAATTGATGGTTGAAGGAATAAGAGATACATATATTTTATCCCCTGTAAGTTGGGAGGATTTGAGGAAAACTTGAGATAGTTCGAAGGTTAAATATGAGACGCGGATAGACTGAGGAGACAAGGAAGTAAGAAATTAGGAAAATTGGATGAAGGAAGTAACCTTCAAGAATGTGAAGTGTAAGATCGGTGGCTTGATACCCAGAAAGGGAGACGCCAGATATGAGAGATATCCCAACATTGAGGTGACTGTTGAGAAACAACAAAAGTAAATAAGGAATTATTAAGAAGAAGTTCACGTTGAACACGACCAATATCTTCCAGAACATCCTTGTTATCGTTACCAAATTAGGCAAGATAAGCGGATGACCATTGTTATCTTTTGGAGGCCATATGGATTGACCTCAATTTGAATAAGGATGCTATTATGAAATTAGGTATCGACTATCGAGGTGGGAATGATGAATAAGATAATCTGTCAAGGATATATGACTTGATTTATCCATGGATGGATGCAGGTACCTTTTAAAGGTGGAATTAAGGCTAGAACATCGGTAACTTAAAATGAATCCTAGGGGAATGCATAAAGGTTTGCATTTCACCCTTAATAGGGATGGTATGAGTTTTGACAGTATGATTTGGAAAGGGTTAAGGTAACAATAACCTTTAAGAATTAGTGGAGAAATTTTCAGAGATATATAGACAATGGTTCTAGTAATAGTAAATGGTATTTTGATATGCCCTGTATTTAGGGAATACAGGAGGAACGATTGAAGGATAACCTTAGAGGTTTCCAAGGAGAAAGGTAATATTCAAAATTCTCAGGAATAAAAATGTTGATAAAAGAAATATGACGTAATTATAATGATGCCAAGTGGGGCACGTGTTAAACCACGAGAAAGGATGGATCGAACCAGTAATGGTCAAAATTGTTCAGGGCAATTAGGACTTAAGATAAAAGATGTTCTAAGTATGATTGAGAGTCAGTCGTGACAGTGATTAACCTCTAAAGACTAAGGCAATAACTTACGGAAAAATGGTGATATTTTTTTTTGCTCATCAGATTTTAAGGGAAACATCTTCACTCAAGCAGTGATCGGAAATATGGTAGAAAATTTATTTGGAGGTGGTTAAAATGACATTGACTGTAAGGAAATTTTACTATCAGGAAAGGCCAAAGAGGTGGCCGACACTCTAAAGGTAAATGGATAATTATAGGCGCGTGTGCCAAAAGAAAACAATACTGATGGTTAAAAATGTGAAGGTTGAATTATGGTTTGGATGATTGACATTCCTTCTGATGACTGTGCAATACCCAACCGTAATAGTAGTTGGTAAAGGTATAATTCGTGTAATCGCCATGAACGGGCTATCTATCTTAGAAGATACTATCTTGAGAATAAGCCAGGACCATGTTTCAAAAAGTACTAGACGAACCTTTGAGTAAGTCTTCTATTTAAGGCATATGATTTAGAATGGTATTAACCAGCTATCGTTGCTTTGAGCGAAACTCTTCTGCAATTTTATCTGCTTCATGTCATGTATGTATGTCAGAATCAGGAGTGTACTCCATGAATCAAGAATGGTGATTATGTTAACTCCTTAGAAGAATTAGATACGACATATATGGACTCCGTATGGTTAGATATTAAGATTTCATGGAAAGTGAATGATGACAGTAGGTCAGTGGTGGACCATAGTAAGGCAGCAATGATTCTGCGAGTAATGAGCTGATTACAACCATGAGAGTTGTATTGGAATGGGTGTTGAGATTGAGCACCACTAATCGGGTCGTGGTAATGTATAAGTTATCATTGATAGACTAATTAAGTAGAGTATCTACCTAGTGAATTATTATTCTTTCTTATCAATAGAGAGTCGTATTATTATACGAGGAAGGTTGCGGTGCAAGCATAGAATTCAAGTAACGATGATGTCTAGAATGAGATCCCAGATTCGATTTTCGATGTCGAGGGAGTTTCAAAGGTAATTGTGTATAAGCTCGAGGAAGAGCATGGGTCCATAGAATGATGGACGGGATAGCAAAATATTTAGGCACGTGAAATGTGATGCTATAATACTTGATGTTGATATAAATACATATATGTTTTGTTCTTCTATGACAAACCTCTATAGTTCAGAGGTAGATTCCAAGCCAGATATTTTATGGCAATAAAATTTTTTATGAATATACAATTCTCTTCAGTTCGTTCTTTTCTCTTCTTTTCATTTCATGTAATCTGAGAAGAACAACCCTTCCAGAAAGGGGAGGTATTGCCGAATGACTATCTATCTGTGTGATAGAAGCCTAGTAGGATACCATCTATTGTTTAATTGCTTGTCAAGTACTAAAGGCTGGCCACCTTCTGTACTAACTATGCAATAGGACAAGTGTTCGTGATCATAGTGATCTCTCAACAAATTCCTTTACTTCTATTTGATTGATCAAATTCCGGAAAATAGAAACAACTGAAAAAGGAGTAATAAAGTGGTGGTAGTATGCGGAATGGGAACACGTTCGTGATACTAAGGTTTATGTGGTTATTAAAAGGTTATAGAACGCTAACGAGCAAAAGTATAACCAGTATAATATTAGGAACGGAAGGTAGTAGCGATTACGAACTCGAAAAGAGTGGGTATTGAGAAGCAAAAGTTCTAATGCTAAAAGCTATAATGAGAGTCTGTGCAATAGACTTGAAAGAATTTGGAATGATCATTTAACGCGGTTGAGTTTTCTTACGATAATAGATCATATGTCAGTATTGAGGTATCGCCTTATGAGATCCTTGAGGGAAGACAATGTCGATCTCCCTTATGTTAGGATGAAGTTGTAGAGCGCAAGATGCTCGGACCCGCAGTAGTCCAAAGGACCAAGGATATGATAGATCTAATCAGAGGACGTCTGGTAGTAGCCCAAGATGGTCATGATAAGTATGTTGATTTGACACGAAAGGATAAAGAGTATGAAATAGGGGACCTAGTAATGTTATAGGTATCCCTTGGAAAGGATTGATGAGGTTCGGAAAGAAAGGAAAGCTAAGTCTATAATTTGTTGGACCCTTGGATATATTAAGACGTTTGGGAAGTTAGCATATGAGCTAGCCCTAACCCAGAACATGTAGCAGGTCGTAACGTGTTTCACGTATCAATGTTAAGGAAGTGTAATTCAGATGCCAGATAAATAGAGGCATATGAGTGCATAGATATACAACCCGACGTAACCTATATGGAGCAACCAGGAAGGGTTATAGAGTGAAAAGGAACAAGTGCTTAGGAGAAGGATTATCAAACTAGGCAGAGTTTGGTGGTAGAACCACAATGTGGGAAAATTGACTCGAGAGTTAGAAAGTGCAATGCTAAGAGAGTATCCCTATTTATTTTCAATTTGATTCCGGGACGGAATCCTTTTAAGGAGGGGAGACTGTAATAACCCCAATTTTTGGAAATTTTTGAAACCCTTATGAATAGTGTTTTTGCTGAATGAGAAAACTGTTCATGCCACGCTATGTAGGGGTTCTGTTATTGATCTTATGGGATATTATTAGTACTCTAGATGGTATATAAGTGTATGTAAAGATCGTCAGAATCCAATTCCGAACACTTTGATTTTTCCCGGAAATCCACAATATACGGAGAGAATTGAGTATAAGGTAACAGGATAAAAAGGATTTAAATTAAAGGATTATAAGAGAGGATCATAAAAGGAATACAATGTATTGAGAAAGGTTAAGGGGACCTAAGTAATAAGATCCCGGGTATGATCCTTCAAACGATAAATGAAAGCGAAAGTTAAGCGAACCGTATAACAGATCAGCGGTCATTAGGCAACGATTAGGAAGTTAATCAAAGGGATTAATGGGAATGATGTCATCCAACCAATAGAAAGAAGACAAGGAAGGAAGGATGACATCATGAGGATGAGGTAAGCATGACATGGGAAGGAAGGAGGTGTGGTTGAATAAGAACCACACAAATTCAAGGGCAAGGTAGTAATTTGCTAAATCAAATACAAATCAAGTCAACCAAGCCAAGTAAAAATCATTTCCATCAAAAAATCAAAACAACCAAGGCATGAGTTCATCTTGCTCACGGCTTTTTAGCATTTTCAAAGCATAGATTTTTCAAAATCAAAGATCAAAGCTTCCTAAATTGGTAAGAAAATTCCCTAATCATCTTCATGCTTAGTTATGGCTATATCATGAGTTTAAGCCATTAATTCTTTCTCTAACTTCTTCATTTAATCAATGAAGAAGACAATGAATAGTGTTTTCAAGATTTTTAACTTGAAGTTTGTCTTGTTTTCTTGAAGATCCAAGCTTTCTTAAAACTTCTCCAAGCTTCTTAAGGCTTCCTAGCTCCACCCACCACTTCAAGGAAGGTATACCATTTCCAAACCCTAGGTTCATATATATTATAAGGTGATTTTGATGAGTAGGATGTTATTGTAGCTTGTTGTTATGATTTAGAGTTTGAGATTTGGTATGGTAGTGAAATGGAATGGTAATTATTGTGGTTTTGATTTAAAAGAACTTAAGAATGATTAAAGTAAAGTTTAAGCATAAGTATGAATGGTTAAATTGAATTGGTTGGGGTTGTTATGATGTGATAAGGATGGAGGATGGTTGTATGTTGGATTTGAGGTTGATTTGGGTTGTTTGTGAATGGGTTAAAATTTGGAAATCACGTAAACATAGCCGTCGTAACGTCCGATTTTCTTTGGACTGTTTTTGTGCATAGCATTAGGACCCGAGAACCCCCTGCTAGATTGTGACCACTGCCATGTTTAGATAGCTCATGTTACGAGCTTCGTTTTGATATGTAGTTCGTCCGATTCCGATTTACGGTTTAGGAGAAACGACCGTTTCAAGTAACGGCGTTTCGCGGACGAAACTTTTTCCCTCGCCTTACTTTGGAATGTAGGTTAAAGACCAAAAAGGGTGAATTAATGTATGAAACATTTATGGTAAGTGTGTTAGGCAGTTGGTAAGTCATTCGCGAAGGAATCGCTTTAAAACTCGTAAAGGTTAAATTATTAAAAATGGTGGAGACGAGGGTACCCGAGTGACTTAAGCGAATCAGTGAGCGCAAAACAAGCGTTAGAGTCTAAGTTAGTTAAAGTATATATTTACAAGTGACTTTGGTTTAATTCCAACTTACTTGTTGTTTATAGGTTACCAGACTCGTCCCGATCCATTCGTAACCCAAGTCGCTCAGGCAAGTATTCTATCCGTTATACTGTTGTTGTGATGAATACACTTGTATATGCATTATCTTGCGATAGATGCATGTTGGTTATTTAGCAAATTCTTGCGATATATTGTAGCATGTGATATGGTATATATGCATGCCTGTTTCATATTCTTGAAATATATATCTGTTGGTTCAGTTGATAATACCTATGCTAGAGGATAGCGGTATCTTGCATATACCCTTAGTATAGGGACCCAAAGGTGAAAATATTTTCTAAAACCGGGAGTCGAGGATCCCGAGTAATCTTGTATATATGGATATGGATATATATATATATATATATTTATATATATATATATGGTTATAGTTTTCCAAACTATTAATCGAATAAGGTTTATTCGATAACTTTAAACTTTATTTTATTATTGAATATTATTTCGAATATTATTCGAGGACTTATGACTCCTTTATTTTATTTAATGAATATTATTTATAATATTCATTCGAGGTATTATGACTCAGCTTATTTTATTTATTGAATATTATTTGAATATTCATTTGAGGATCTATGACTCCGATTATTTGCTGAGATATATTCTTTATTTTATTAAAGAATAAGATGTCAATAATCAAACTTATTTTCGATTATTCAAATAAAGATAATACTTTCATATAAGTATATCTTTGGTTATTTAATACTCGTTTCAAGTATAAATTTTAATACTTCTACTTCAATTATTTTTATAAAGATTATTCTTTATGGGAATATTATTTAATTAATAATATTCAGATATTTTCTAATATTCTGGGGACTGATTTACTTCATTAAATCAGCCTTACTCCAAACACTCTTTAAAGTGTTTTCGAGTCTTCAAAATGGTTTTTAAAAGTCAGAGCGGATCCCAAAACTCATTTTTATATTTAAGATCTTCCTTTTTAAAGGGGATTTAAATACCCGCTCAAAACCTGGGAAATCCGGCTCTGTGGTGTATTTTATATTCGCAACAAGGTTGCAGATTTGGTAAATGAATTGATTACTTGCCCAAAGTTCGGGAAGTAAGCCCCTCTCATTGAGTCGGCATAAGCGACAGGCCGAGGTACGGTCTATTATTGTGTAAGTGGCTCAGTGGGAGTCCATCAAATGCATAGGTGGCTGAGTGGCAGTCCAGCATAGGTCTTAATTATGACCAGGGTGATGACCAGTGGGGAATTCGTCCATCTACTAGTAGAAAAGGTTACTTATTGGTATCTTTGCCTGATCAGCGAGATATCGGGTTTATGCCAAAATTCTTTTCCTTTCCAAAATTCATTGGATATTTCAAACTCTGTTCATACTTTACATAACAGAGGTTCCAGGAAATGTTTAAAGGGGTATATATATGAGGATATATATATACCGGGACTAAATAAAGCATCTCATAACTTTTTCATTCAATAATCTTTCAAAGATTGAATCTATTCAAGTCTTATCTTGTGGTCTCATCAGTGGGATGAACTTTTGAAACTGATTATAACTTGAATGGTGGTAGTTCAAGTAGTATTGGGAAAGATATAAGTATATTGGGGTATTTGGTAACCTCATCTTTTAAACTTATATCTAATTAATAATTGTCTTATGAATGACAAAGATTTTCAGAAAAACGTTGAGACAAGGTTAGATATATGAGATCACCTTGCAACGATATTTTTATACAGTTATACACTGGGATTTTGTGTATATTATGCATGGAAGAGGACTTCCAATATTTTGAAAAGTATATATGTATATATACTGAATATTTTGCGACTTCATCGCATTAAGATATCAAACTTGGTTCATTTCTTTTGACCAAGACTTTCATGAGTACTATGAGAAGGCTCATATACTAGTAAGTATATACTAGTAATTATCTTACACACGATAAAAGATTCTAGTAAGTATCCATTTAGATACTTATATTATTGTTATCACTATATATTATCTTGCGAGCTGTAAGGCTCACTCTTGCTTTATTTCTTCATCACACAACAACAGTTAGGAAAGATGGCCAGACTCCAGCAGACCCAGCGCAAGCGCGTGGGAAGCGTCCCGCGTCTTCCCGATGATGTTGTGGCTGCTATAGCTGCAGAGGTAGATCTATTGGTAGATCAGGCATTCTATTTTTGAGAATCAAATTATGTATAATTATAACTTGTGGCAGATAATGGCAATTAATTGTAAATTATCAAGTAATCGTTTTGGGTTGTAATAATTTTAAATTGTGGATTCAAAGACTTGTACTTATTTCAATTTCATCTCTGAGACTATAACGGGTTGTGGTGTGTGTTAGTGTGGGGTCACAGTATGAGGTTATTTATTATTAATTAAGTGAAGTGATATTGTGGAAAGAAAGACCGTGACAACCCGGATCCCCGACCCCGGATCTGGGGGTGTTACACTGCTAGTTTTACTCAAAATGCAACACTCTTTAACAAGCATGGAAAAACACCATATGAGATGGTGAAGAAAAAGAAGCCAAATCTGGAATATTTTCATGTATTTGGATGCAAGTGTTTTGTTCTCAAGACTCATCCTGAACAGCTATCAAAGTTTGATCTAAAAGCTGATGAAGGAATCTTTGTTGGATATCCACTTTCCACAAAAGCCTTCAGAGTCTATAATTTGAGAACAAAAGTGGTCATGGAATCTATCAATGTCTCTTTTGATGATAAGAAGATCACTGGTCTTAAAGATTTCGTTGACCATGATCAGCTGAGATTTGAAAATGAAGACTCATATTCTGATACTGAAAATCCTGACAGTCTAAGTCCTGATACTACAAACTCTGATGGATTAAACTCTGATATTATTGAAACTGTGGTGACTACGTTAAAGGAAGATGCACCTATGCAGGGGGAGCATACTCAAGATCCTACCACATCTCAAGAAACATCCGAACATGCATGTGGCTCTTCAAGTTCTGATTCGTCAAGTTCTGATAAGCCAAGTTCTGATAGTGCTGAAAATCTAAATACTGAAGAATCCAACTCAGAGAGCATAGTTTCAGGGGGAGCATCAGAAAATGAAAATGAAGATAGCATGGATCATGGGGGAGCATCCAGTTCTAGAGAAAACCTTCCATCTGCAAGGAAGTGGACAAAATCACATACACCTGATTTGATAATTGGAAATCCTGATGCAGGTGTCAGAACTAGAACAGGTACTTCAAATGAGTGTCTTTACAATTCTTTTCTCTCTCAGACTGAGCCAAAGAAAGTGGAAGAAGCTCTTCAAGATGCTGATTGGGTGCAAGCAATGCAGGAAGAGTTGAATGAATTTGAAAGAAACAAAGTCTGGACCCTAGTACCAAGACCAAAGAATAGATCTGTTGTTGGTACAAAGTGGGTATTCAGAAACAAAACTGACAGTGATGGCATAATTACAAGGAATAAGGCAAGGCTGGTTGCAAAAGGATATTCTCAACAGGAGGGAATTGATTATGATGAAACATTTGCACCAGTTGCTAGGTTAGAAGCCATAAGGATATTTTTGGCTTATGCTGCTCACAAAAAGTTTACTGTCTTTCAAATGGATGTGAAAAATGCTTTTCTCAATAGAGAATTGGAGGAAGAGGTATATGTTGAACAACCTCCAGGTTTTGTAGATACCAAACATCCAGACTATGTCTACAGACTTGACAAAGCACTTTATGGACTTAAGCAAGCTCCTAGAGCATGGTATGAGACTTTAGCTCAGTTTCTTCTGAAAAGTGGATTCAACAGAGGGATAATAGACAAAACACTGTTCTACCTCAACCATGGAAAGGACTTACTTCTGGTCCAGATTTATGTTGATGATATCATTTTTGGATCTACAAATGACAAACTTTGCAAGAAGTTTGCCAAACTAATGCAGTCAAGATATCAGATGAGTATGATGGGGGAACTTAGCTATTTTCTGGGCCTTCAAGTCAAGCAGAATGAGGAAGGCACTTTTATTTGTCAAACCAAGTACACCAGAAACCTGCTAAAGAAATTTGGAATGCAAGATTGTTCAAGTGTATCCACTCCAATGGCCACTGCAACAAAACTGGATAAGGATACCGGTAAATCAGTAAATATTACTGACTACAGAGGTATGATTGGCTCTCTACTCTATCTAACTGCTAGTAGACCTGATATCATGTATGCTACCTGTCTTTGTGCAAGATTTCAAGCAGATCCAAGAGAACCTCACTTAACAGCTGTAAAAAGAATCTTTAAGTATCTTAAAGGGACAGCTGTTCTGGGATTATGGTATCCTAGAGAATCAGATTTTAATCTAATAGGTTACTCAGATGCAGATTTTGCAGGTTGCAAAATTGACAGGAAAAGCACAAGTGGAAGCTGCCAATTTCTTGGAGGCAGATTGGTTTCTTGGTACAGCAAGAAACAAAAGTCAATTTCCACATCAACTGCAGAAGCAGAGTATATTGCTGCAGGAAGCTGTTGTGCACAGATTCTTTGGATGAAGAATCAGTTACTGGATTATGGGTTAACATATTTCAAAATCCCTATTTACTGTGATAATCAAAGTGCTATTGCTATGACAGGTAATCCAGTTCAACACTCAATGACAAAGCACATCAGCATCAGGTACCACTTCATCAGGGAACATGTGGATGAAGGTACAGTGGAATTGCATTTTGTTCCCACAGATCAACAGTTGGCAGATATCTTCACAAAACCATTATGTGAAGCTACTTTTACAAGATTGGTAAATGAACTTGGAATGGTTTCAGGTTTTTTCTCTAAATCTGCTTAGACTTGTTCTGTGTTATCAGACTTTATGCTCAGTATTTACAGAATTAATCTCATTGTGTCTTCTGTGCTTAATTGATAAATGTCTTTAAGTACTGACTATTGTCTGATATATATTTCTAAACTCTGATAAGTGATATGTCTGTTCTAGTACCTATTCAATCCTATGAGGATAACTGTGCTAGATATTGACTTAGTAGTCTTCAATAAACAAATGATTCCATGGAAGAAGTAATTATTTCAGTGGAAATCTTATGACACTGGCAAATTCTGATAACTGAGCTTAGTTAAATTCACTTTGTATATCTTATTACTAAGTCACAAATTAGAATAATGCTACTCATCTGTTAAGTTCTGATACTAGTAAAACTGCTAAATGTACTAAGTGCTGATAGACCTCTCTTATCAAAAGAAAAAGCAAAAAGATCAAAGATTAAAATCAGGTACTCCTTTGAGATCTAGAGTAAAAATGTGGAAGGGACGACCCAAGTGCATTGCTGGTATTAAGTAAATATGCATCAGAAAAGCAAAATATTTTCTTGGTGACTTTTCACACTCTATGATTACTGGAGAAATACTCTGAAAATAGCATAAATTCTGATAAACAGTCGTGACTCACTTACACTGAGAAGCTACTGTAAAATAGAATTTCAAAAGATGCATAAAATTAGCACAAAACAGTTGAGGTGGACTCAAGCATAAACTCATTCTTCAGTAGGTTTCAGGACAATGACAGATCTTTAGCAAAATTTTAGTTATGCCTTATTTCTAAGATGTACTGAAGTGAATCAGACTTTACTCTTTGTCTGTTTTTAGCTTAATGCACACACTAATCACTCCATCTGAATGATGAAAATTTCTGTGGTGGTCTATGTTATTTTAGATAAACAGTCATTGTGTCATTATTGCACAAATTCTGAGGACAAGTTCTAAGTTACACGTTCTGATGATTAAGTTCTGACATCCATAACTCAGAACTTGTATGAGTATTTACTAAGATGGGCATTCCTTTTTTGAGTTAAGAAATTATGTTCTGATGACTGTTAAGTTCTGGTATAGGTCTAAGTTCTGATTTCTCAGTCTAATCCTTTACTTGGCTTATCTGTGAATAAAATTTGATAACAGTCTCAGTTCGAACTCGAATATGTTGAAGTGGAAGATTAATAGTCACTATGATTAGGATTAATGGTATTTGTACTTGAACAGTCCATTGTTTCTTGTGTCTTGTGCAGTCTAGACCATGCTTCCTCTTTCCAATGACTGTTATTCTTTTTCAAAGTCTAGGGAGACGAGGTAGAATTAATTCTACCTGTCAGCATTAAATATCTTTGCGTCTCTTGGCATTCTCTTGCCTATATAAGCAACCACTTCACATCAGTCTTTCCGTCACATTCTTCTCACACACTTATCCTCCTTCTTCTATCAAAAACACAATGGTTCGATACAACATGTTTTTGAACAACCAAACCTTCACAATGGAGCTAAGTTGTGCCGACTGGCAGCAGGAGTGGCATGTAACAGCCATTCCTGAGGAGATCTGGGATTCTGTCCCACAGGAGGTGCTAACTCACCTTCTATTCTTCTATATGGATTACCATCGCCATCTGGAGCGATTGGAGGAGGAAAGGCGGGAAGCTATCCGTAAGCAAGAGCGAATCATACGACTCGCCATCTTGTTTGTCGAAGATAGGAAGAGGAAGATGACTTAATCTCGTCTTCTTCATGTTCTTCTTCATCATCAGCTTTGTCAGGCTTCTTAGCTAGGACTAAAGCTGTTGACGTAAGGATTAGGAGCTTAGGGAAAATCTTGTATAAGTACTGATGTAATTTCCATTTCATAAATGTATTGTCTTGATATATTAATGAAAGTTGTTTTTACTTCAAGATTTTGTCTCTGAGTTATTTCATCTTGTGTTGATAAATCCTGATTGATGTTCTGATGACCATATATATTGTGTTTCTTATTAAGTTCTGATTCATTTTCAGCACTTACTCCTTTAATTTATCTTGGTCATTTTCATGTGATGTATTTTCAGAATATCAATGATGCAGTGAAAAATAATTCAATCAGTACTAATGGTTTAAATTTTGAATTAAAACTGTTTCTCTTGATTAATGGAACGGTTTTTCCTTGAAACAAGGCAACTGGGTAAGTAATGATTCCTATTTTCTCGAGCCCAGTAACTGACCGTTATTACTGCATGTCTGACAGGTGTCCAACGGTAACATTTTTTTTCAGAGTATAAGTACAACAGAGAGAAGATTTCTTTAATCTTTTATTTTCTTTATACTTTATCTCTCTCCTTACTTTTACTCTCTTTCACCTTCTTTCTCACGTCGGTTTTTCATACAGACATTATCTCAAACACCTAACAGGCATACTTGAATCTCAATATTTTTTCACATGGCACCAAAGGATTTAATCATTGATGGAGCAAAGTTTGTTCCAAACAACTATGCTGCAATTCTTGATCATGCTGAAGCTCCATCTGAATTGCACTTTGTGCAAGATCTTCTTGCACATAGTGAGGTTGGGTACGCCTTAACTCAGCCTGAATTATTTTCAAGTCAACAAGTTCTGAGGTTCTGGAGGACTGGAGTTTTTGATGATGGTGGTAACCGTGGAACTCCCAGTATTATCTTCCAAGTGGGTGATTCATCTTTTGTAGTCACTCCTGGTACAGTACGCAGGGCTTTACATCTTCCAGAGGATTGTACTTTCTCAGTTCCAGAGGACTCAGCCCTTCGGGAGTTAATGGCTGAATTGGGATATGAAAAGAGTCTGACGAAACTTGGACAATTGAAACGGGCTAATATCAGAAGAGAATGGAGTTTCTTCTTTGATTGCATCACCAAAGCCTTTGGGAACAAATGTTCAAATTTTGATGCTATCCCAATTCTGAGTCAGCACATAGGGTATGCTATTATCCATCAAACTCATTTTGATTTTGCAACTGGAATAATTGGTTTTATTGGGGATAGGATGACAGAGGATCGAGATGTTGTTTATTTTGCTAGATTCTGTCAACTTATTTACACTTACTGTACTGATGAACCTCATTTAGTCAGCACTCAAACCCCACATTTTAAGGTTGCAAAAAGGTACTTTAATGATCTGGTAAATGCTGATACTAAGAAGAAAATGGTTAGACCATTACAGATTCCTAAGTCTGTAAAACAGATCCTGGTAAATGCTGATCCTGATACCTATAGATCTGTTTACTCTGATGTCCAACCACCTCCAACCATCCAAAATCCATCAACCTCAGTACCTACCTCTCATTCTACTCAACCTACCCCCAGAACTTATCTCAAATCCTATCTCTCCACTTCACAGACTGCTCAACCTTCTTCTTCAGCACCTACTGTGAAGTCTCCATCCTCTAAGCCAAAGAGAACAAAAACTGTTCCTCAAACACCTCAAAAGAAGAGGAGATTTACTTTGAGAGATGAATCAGATTCTGAGGAACAGATTCCTTCTTCAGAACCTGTGGTGATTGAAGCTGAGAAAGCAACTTCTCAGAAGGATTCTGAAATTGGGGGTTCTAGGCTTCTCAAGAGGCTTAGACGTATGATAATTCCTGAAACTCCCAAGGAATCCAAATCAACAAGGAAGTATAAGAAACAGAGGGCACAAAGGCCAGTTTCAGATGATGAGGAGGAAGTAGCTAAGGAAGGGGATCAGGAATCTCTGATCTCACAAGGCAAGGAATTTGCTCCAGTCACTTCTTCTCCATCCACTCCATCTCAGGAAGCTGTATCTGACAAGGCTAACTCCCCATCTGTGTCTCTTGTTGATCCAGGCACAAGTGCTGAAATTGATATTCAGAACTTGGTTGTGCCTGCAATTCTTTTCTTAGAAGCTCCAACAGCAAATAATCCTTCCACAACACCTGTTACTGATGTTGTTCAAACTCCAGAGTTATCAACAACACCTTCTCTGCATCAAGATGTTGATGATCAGATTTTAGGTGAGCATCAGGATATGGCTGTTGATCAGAACTTAGTCTCAGATCAGCAATTAGAGGATGCTGAAGCCTCCATTGCTACTCACACTGTTGTCTTATCAGAAGATACTGATTCTTTAAGTTCTGATGCTGCAAATGTTGGAGATACTGGTGAAGCTGCTACAACTGTAGATGCTGATGAAGCAGGTCCTTCAGGACATACTCCTCCACCGACTCTTCCTAAGTCTGAACTGGTAAAGGAGTTTGTTATCAGGGATGCACCAGTGCCTTGGAGTGAAACTCCTGCAGGTCAGGAGTGGACTAAGGAATGGAACTCAGTTTCATGTGTTCCAAATGCTTTACATCTTGCTGAGCATCTGACTAAAGCTGATGAAATGTTAAATACTGATGATTTTAAAACCCAGCTTAGAGTCACTGCATTGAGTACTAAACATCTACAAGGTCTTCATTCCAATACTCATGCCGAGCTACACAAGATTCAGGAGAACTTTATCAAACAGGAACAAGTTTGGAAAATTGATAAGAAAAAGTTTTTCCAACCTACCATTGACAGGGTTGCTTATATTAAGAAAACTCAAGAGAAACAACAAGCTCAGATTGATCAAATTCTGACAAATCAAGCTTCTCAACAATCGCAACTTACTGAAATCCAGACCTCAGTGGAACTACTTCTCTCTATTTTATTACCTGCTGATGCCAAAAAGGGGGAGAAGGTAATTAAGTCCAAATGCACAACCAACAAGACAGTGCAAGGAAAGGATGATGGAAAAGATGACCAAAGAACCTCTGGAATGGGTAGTGGTCATAGTCAAGGTAGAAGGTTTACATCAAGACAAGCTAGTCACAGAACAAGTTCTGATACTGGGAAAAGAATAAGTTCTGCTGCTAGTAAAAGGATAAGTTCTGATGAACTTCTAGATCTTGATGAGGAAATATCAAGACAGTTATTTCTTCAAGAAAATCCAGGGATGGACTTGGAAAGTTTAAAGGAAGAAGAAGCCAGACTTAAATCAGAGAAAGTTACATCTAAATCTGAAGCTTCTGGTAAAAAGTTACTTCCAAAACCTAAAGGCATTGTGATCAAAGAAAGGACACATACTGAAGCAACTTTGGCTAGATCACAACCACAGATAGATGCAAGATCCAAGGGTAAAGAAAAGGTTGGTGAACCTATCAAGCCTTATGTACCTCCTGAGGAAGAAGAAATTACTGATGGAAAAGATGATCTTGCTCTGACTACAAGAAAAGTTCTTAAAACAACCTCTGACATGGCTCAAGTTGTTCAGAGTCAAGAAATTGTAAGTTCTGATATTCAGAAGAAGCAAGTAACCTCTGACAGTGCTCAAGCTAACTTGATATCAGAAAATAGATCAAAGACACCCCTACCAGGATTCACTAAAGCAAAACAGACTCAATCTTTGAAGACTGCTGTAAGTGGTTTTGAAGCAAGAGTAGTTACTGGAAAGGAAGCTAGAGATAAAACTGGATTGGGAAGTGCTGATGAAAGAAGAGTACACAACACTACCAATGATCCAACTTCCTTGAGTGAACCAGGTATTGGAGCAACTCCTGAGAGATTGAATCAACTGGAATCTGTACAGATGGTTTACCATACCTACTTGAAAGAATACATCATATTGTATTTCATGACAGATGGTAGGGTTTATCATATAAGACAAAATGCCATTCCTTTGAAGTATTTTGAAGAATTGGAGCATGTACTTTTCTTACTTCAAGTGGAT
Source organism: Apium graveolens (assembly GCF_009905375.1). Taxonomy (NCBI): domain Eukaryota; kingdom Viridiplantae; phylum Streptophyta; class Magnoliopsida; order Apiales; family Apiaceae; genus Apium; species Apium graveolens. The sequence continues at coordinate 26,685 of NW_027419698.1, read as the reverse complement.
GACAGAATAACAGAGACTGCTGCAAACTACTTAAAAGAACAGATTCAGAGACAGAAAAGGCTTTATTCTGTTAAGTCTGACAGCAGATATGTTCCAAAGTACAGAGATCACAATGGTGATATTGTTGATATGAAGCCTAATACTGCACAGATCAGAACGTATCTTGGTATTAAGGGACTTGAATTCAATCTTGAGTCAGAAAAAGCTTATGTCATAAGACTAGATCAGGAGTTAAGAAAAGCAAAGATTAATGATCTCAGAGCTGCAATCTTTCAAATTGGTGAAGATACTGCAGAGCTTAAAGGTGTTAAAAGGAGAATGATTGATGAACTAAGATATGCTGAGAAATGTTTGTTGAAGAACTATCTCAGAACAACTCCTGACATCAGAGAGATCAGAAAATGAAGAAGCCAAGTCGAAGATCTACAACTGCTTAAATTCTGATATTTATACAGATTGAAGTTGTTATCAGAAGTTGAAATTGGTAAAAACTTTAAGGACTGTAAGTTATAGTTATCTAGTCTATTTCTCATGCATTTGTACTTATTTTTTTTGACATCATCAAATATCTGTTAAACTTGTATATTTTGTTAATTTACAAGTTGGGGGAGATTGTTAGATATATTTGATAATGTCATGGCTAATATGTTTTATGTTTAGCTTTCAGATCTTACGTGAACAGGATAAATCAGTACTTAACTGTTGATCAGTACTTATACTGGAAGTCAGGACTTAAGGATATCAGTACTTATATTATCAGGAGATAATCATCAGAAGATAGATATCAGAACTTAAGTGCTGAAGGACAATCAGATAAGGACAGTAGCTGATTAAAGGAAAGAAGATTGAGATAAACATAAGAAGAGATATGCATGAAGAAGGAATTCCGTGAAGAATGGAATACTTGGAAGAAAAGATATCTGATTGATATATTTTAGGAAGCATAATTATATTCCATATCAATTAGCGATTATCTTGTAACTGTGTAGTATATAAACACATACATAGGGTTTACACTATAAGTGTTATCATTATTAGAAAAGATTATTCATTGTAACCCTAGCAGCTCTCGTGATATTTGTTCATCACTGAGAGATAACAGTTCCATACTGTAACAGAGTTTATTGTTTCAATAAAGTTTGTTTTCTGTTACTTAAGTTCTTAAAGTTCGATTTGAGTGTACTATACACTGTATTCACCCCCTCTACAGTGTGTGTGTGTGACCTAACATTTCAGCTTTACCATCCTTAAGATCTGATATCAGCTTCAGTCTGTATACACTTCAGAATTTAAGCAGTTGTAGATCTTTGACTTGGCTTCAATTTCTGATCTCTATGATGTCAGGAGTTGTTCTGAGATAATTCTTCAAAAGACATCTCTCAACATATTCAAGTTCATTAACCATCCTCCTTTAAGCATTTTTCAATTCAGTTGTATCTTCACTAGTTTGAAAAATAGCAGCCCTGAGATCATTTATTTTAGCTTTCCTTATGTCCTGATCTAGTCTGATCATATATGCCTTGTCAGACTCTAGATTGAATTCCACAGCCTTATAACCCAGAAAAGTAGTTATGATCTTAGCAGTGGTAGGCTTCATTTCAGCAATATCACCTTTGTGATCTCTGTACTTAAGAAAATATGGGTTGTCAGACTTTACAGAGTAAAGCTTCTTCTGTCTTTGAATTTGTGACTTTAAAAAACCTGCAGCACCATCTGTTAATCTATTTTTCACTTGAAGTAAGAATAGAACATGTTCAATAAATACTGATATGGGTTCAACAGAACTTAATCATCAGAACTTCCATCAGAACTTGTCCTCAGAATTTATGCAACTGATACTTAAATTGTTCATCTACAACAACATTTATCACCACAGTAATTTTCATCATTCATATGGAGTGTATGTGTGTGCAATAAGCTAAATATCAGACAAAGAATAAAGTCTGATTCACGTCAGTACATCTTAGAAATAAGGCATAACTAAGAACTTTGCTCAAAATCTGTCATTTTCTGAAGTCTACTATAGAATGAGTTCATGTATGAGTCCACCTCAACTGTTTTGTGCTCATTTTATGCATCTTTTGAAATTCCTTTTTACAGTGGCTTCTCAGTGTTAGTGAGTCACGGCTGCTTATCAGAATTTATGCTATTATCAGAGTATTTCTCCAGTAATCATAGAATGTGAAAAGTCACCAAGAAAATTTTATTTTGCTTTTCTAATGCATATTACTTAATACCAGCAATGCACTTGGGTCTTCCCTTCCACATTTTTACTCTCGATCTCAAAGGAGTACCTGATTTTTTATTTCTTTTCTTTTCTTTTTCTTTTGATAAGTAAGGCTTATCAGCACTTAGTACATCCATTAGATATACTAACAACAGAACTTAACAGATAAGAAGCACTATTCTAGTTTTTGAATTAGTAATAAGATACACAAAGTAAACTTCAACTAAGCTCAATATCAGATTTTGCTTGTGTTAAAAGATTTCCACATAAACAATTACTTCAAACATGGGATCTTTAGTATGTTAAAGACTACTAGGTCAGCATCTAGCACAGTTATCCTCATTGGATTGAATAATCACAGAAACATTCATATCACTATCAGAGTTTAGAAATTCACATCAGACAACAATCAGCACTTAAGCAAATTTCAATTTTAAGCACAGAATACACAAAGATAGTAATATCTGTAAATACTAATCATAAAGTCTGATGTATCAGAATATAAACTAGGCAGATTTAGAGAAAGAACCTGAAACCATTTCAAGTTCATTTACCAATCTTGTAAAAGTAGCTTCACACAGTGGTTTCGTGAAGATATCTGCTAGTTGTTGATCTGTTGGAACACAATGTAATTCCACTGTACCTTCATCCACATGTTCCCTTATGAAGTGGTACCTCATGCTGATGTGCTTTGTCATTAAGTGTTGAACTGGATTACCTGTCATAGCAATAGCATTTTGATTATCACAGTAAATAGGGATTTTAGAAAATTCTAACCCATAATTCAGTAACTGATTCTTCATTCAAAGAATCTATGCACAACAGCTTCCTGCAGCAATGTACTATGCTTCTGCAGTTGATGTGAAAATTGACTTCTGTTTCTTGCTAAACAAAGAAACCAATCTTCCTCCAAGAAATTGTCAGCTTCCACTTGTGCTTTTCCTGTCAATTTTGTATTCTGCAAAATCTGCATCTGAGTAACCTATTAGCTTAAAGTCTGATTCTCTAGGATACCACAATCCCAGATCAGTTGTACCCTTAAGGTACTTGAAAATTCTTTTCACAGCTGTTAAGTGAGGTTCTCTTGGATCTGCTTGAAATCTTGCACAAAGACAGGTAGCATACATGATATCAGGTCTACTTGCAGTTAGATAGAGTAGTGAGCCAATCATAACTCTGTAATCAGTAATATCTACTGATGTACCAGTATCCTTATCCAATTTTGTTGCAGTGGCCATAGGAGTGGATGCACTTGAACAATCTTGCATTCCAAACTTCTTCAACAAATTTCTGGTCTACTTAGATTGACAAATAAAAGTTCCTTCTTCATTCTGCTTGACTTGAAGGCCCAGAAAATAACTAAGTTCTCCCATCATACTCATTTGATATATTGACTGCATCAGCTTGGCAACAAAGTCTGTCATTTGTAGAACCAAAATGATATCATCAACATATATCTGTACCAAAAGTAAGTCCTTTCCATGGTTGAGATAGAACAAAGTTTTGTCAATTGTCCCTCTGTTAAATCCACTTTCTAGAAGAAACTGAGCTAATGTCTCATACCATGCTCTTGGAGCTTGCTTAAGGCCATAAAGTGCTTTATCAAGCCTGTAGACATGATTAGGAAATTTGGGGTCTACAAAGCCTGGAGGTTGTTTAACATATACTTCCTCTTCCAATTCTCCATTAAGAAAAGCACTTTTCACATCCATTTGAAAGACTGTAAACTTTTTGTGAGCAGCATAAGCCAAAAATATCCTTATGGCTTCCAATCTAGCAACTGGTGCAAATGTTTCATCATAATCAATTCCCTCATGTTGAGAGTATCCTTTTGCAACCAGCCTTGCTTTATTCCTTGTAATTATGCCATCGCTATCAGTTTTGTTTCTGAACACCCACTTTGTACCAACAACTGATCTGTTCTTTGGTCTTGGCACTAGGGTCCAGACTTTGTTTCTTTCAAATTCATTTAACTCTTCCTGCATTGCTTACACCCAATCAGCATCTTGAAGAGTTTCTTCCACTTTCTTTGGTTCAGTCTGAGAAAGAAAAGAATGATAGAGACATTCATTTGATCTAGTTGTTCTAGTTCTGACACCCGCATCAGGATTTCCAATAATTAAGTCAGGTGTATGTGTTTTAGTCCACTTCCTTGCAGATGGAAGGTTATCTCTAGAACTGGATGCTCCCCCATGATCCATGCTGTCTCCGTCAACATTTTATGATGCTCCCCCTGAAATTATGCTCTCTGAGTTGGATCCTTCAGAATTTGAGTTTCTAGAAATATCAAAACATGAGTTTCCAGAATTATCAGAACTTGGCCCATCAGAACTTGATGAATCATAACTTGAAGAGCCTGTTTTAGATTCTGATGCTTCTTGAGATGTGGTTGGATTTTTAATATGCTCCCCCTTCAGGGGTGCATCTTGCGTTGGCGTAGTCACCACGGTTTCAATAACATCATAGTTTAATCCATCACAGTTTGCAGTATCAGGATTTAGACTGTCAGGATTTACAGAATCAGAATTTAAAACTTCATTTTCGAATCTCAGCTGATCATGATCATTGAAATCTTCAAGTCCAGTAATCTTCTTATCATCAAAAGAGACATTGATAGATTCCATGACAACCCTTGTTTTTAAATTGTAGACTTTGAAGGCTTTCGTGGAAAGTGGATATCCAACAAAAATTCCTTCATCAGCTTCTAGATCAAATTTAGATAGCTGTTCAGGATGAGTCTTAAGAACAAAACACTTGCATCCAAATACATGAAGATACTTCAGATTTGGCTTCTTTTTCATCACCATCTCATATGGTATTTTTCCATGCTTGTTGATAAGTGTAGCATTCTGAGTAAAACAAGCAGTCTGCACAGCTTCAGCCCAAAAATAGGTTGGTAACTTTGCTTCATCAAGCATAGTTCGTGCAGCTTCAATAAGAGTTCTATTCTTTCTTTCAACAACTCCATTTTGCTGTGGAGTTTCAGGAGCATAGAATTCGTGCTTGATTCCATGGTCTTTGCAGAACTCTTCCATAATCAAATTCTTGAACTCAGTGCCATTATCACTTCTTATGATTTTCACAGAGTCTTTGACCAATTTATCCAGTTGTTTGACATGATCAATCAAGATAGATGCAGATTCACTTTTTGTGTGCAAGAAATACACCCATATATATCTGGTGAACGCATCCACTATGACCATAGCATATTTCTTCTTTGCAATAGACATGACATTCACTGGACCAAATAGATCAACATGTAGTAGGTGATAAGGCTCAAGAATTGAAGATTCAGTCTTGCTCTTGAATGAAGATTTTCTTTGTTTTGCCTTCTGACATGAATCACAAAGGCCATCAGGAGCAAATACTGATTTTGGCAATCCTTTCACAAGATCTTTCTTAACTAGTTCATTTATATTGTTGAAATTTAAATGAGAGAGTTTCTTGTGCCAATTCCAGCTTTCTTCAATTGCTGCTCTAATTAACAGACAGATTGTAGAACCATCAGAACTTGTTGAAAGCTTAGCTTCATAAATGTTACCATGCCTGTATCCTTTCAGAACAACTTTGCCTGTAGATTTGCTTACAACTTCACAGTGTTCTTCAAAGAAATTCACATGATAACCTCTGTCACAGATTTGACTCACACTCAGCAGATTGTGTTTGAGTCCTGAGAACAGGGCTACTTTTTCAATGATGACATTCCCAAGATTGATATTGCCATATCCCAGAATTTTTCCAATGTTGCCATCTCCATAAGAAACACTTGGGCCAGCTTTCTCCACAAAGTCTGATAGCAGGGCTTTATTTCCAGTCATATGTCCTGAACATCCACTGTCCAGAACTAGGATATTTTTCCTGTTGCCCTGTAATCACAAAGACCACTAATGATTAGTTTTAAGGACCCAGACTTGCTTGGATCCTTTGGCCTTATTAAGTTTGTTAACAGTTGCAGCGGATTTAGCATCAGAGTTTATGTTAACATTCTTCTTATTAGCATTTACAGTATCAGACTTTGCATCAGAACTTACACTAGAAGGAATAATGCTACATTCTTTAAAGAAGGTTTTATTTGATAATAATCATAGTATAAACTATGATATTCCTTACAAGTATAAATGGAATGACATAAACTACCACAATGAAAACAAGGATTTTGTGGCCTATATCTAACAGACTGACTCTTAGCTCCTGATTTTGAAGGTAAGGAGTTTATGTTCTTATTCTTTCTGCAAAAAGAAGCCAGATGGTTAGAGTTTCCACAGTTATAACATTTCTTTCTAGGAGTATTAGGAACAGGATTATAATCATTGCTTTTATTCACACCTTCCTTTCCATTCCTATTTTTCTTAGGTGGCTTTACCTTGTTTACATTCTTAACATCTTTCAGTTTGTGCTTAAGCTGCTTCTTAGTCATTAAGCCTATATTAACTTCAGTTGGCTTATCCTGTTTTGGTTTGTCAGAAGTTAATTTCTCTTTAGCTTCTGATTTATCAATATCAGACTTTACAGCTACAAACTTAACAGGATTTACCTTTGGCTTTTGTTTAACAACTATAGGCTCAATTTCTACAGTTCCCTTATCATTCTTATCATCTGCATAACCTAAGCCCTATTTCCAGTTACCACTACTTAAGAAATTCTGAGTTGTTCTGCTAGAGTTAGTCCAAATCCTGATAATCTCTCTTTCCTTTTCTAACTCGGTTTTTAGAGATTCATTCATTTTAAGTACTTCATCCCTAACATAAAAGGCATCATCTCTATCTTTCTGAGTTTGATGGAACATGACTAACTCTTTTTCTAAATAATCATTCCTCTTTTTATAAGCAAGATTTTCAGAAGTTAATCTTTCACATGTTAAAGTTTGATCTCTGTAACTAATGAACATGGTTTTAAGATATCTTCTCAACTCAGTAATATCATCAGTATGAAAGGCATAAGTAGTTTGAGGTACCTTAAGTCAGCAGTATCAGAACTGCTATCAGCATTTGCCATCAAGGCATAGTTTACCTCACTTTCAGAATCTGAAGTGTCTGTCCAGCTTTCCTTCTTTGTGACAAGAGCCTTACCTTTGTCACTCTTCACTTTCTTGCAATCAGGAGATGTGTGGCCTTTCTCACCACAGTTGTAGCATTTGACATTTGAGTAATCTCTTCTGTCAGACTTTCCTCCTTTGCCTTCAGATTTTTTGAAACTCTTCTTATCAGAACTTGCACCTTTCCTGGAAAATTTCTTTCCCCTTCTGAATTTCCTGTATGCAATCCTTGTGATTCCTTTCACCATAAGAGCACACAGCTTCATCATCTCTTCATCAGGATCCATCTCAGGTAAGCTTTCAGTTTCTGAGTCATCACCACTATTAGAACTTGATGACTCGGTATCAGACTTTGTGATGAGAGCTTTTCCCTTGCCTTTTCTTGAGGCAGCTACTTTGGGGGATTCCTCATCAGTCTTAAGAGCAACTATCCTTGACTTTCTTCCATTCCTCTTGCTTCTTTGTTCCATCTCAAGTTCATGAGTCTTGAGCATCCCATAAATTTCATCAAGATTATAGTTGTCTCTTATAGTGGTGGCCTTCAAATCCCAACTTTCAGGAAGAGCTAACAGGAATTGAAGATTTGAATCTTCAAGATCATATTCCTTGTCAACTAGTGATAAATCATTCAAGAGTTTGACAAATCTATCATATAAACCAGTTAATGACTCATCAGGCTTTGAGTCAAAGTGCTCATACTCTTGAGTGAGTATCGTCCTCCTGTTCTTCTTAATTGAATCAGTTCCCTGGCATCTTATCTCCGAGGCATCCCATATCTCCTTTGCAGTCTTGCAGTTAATTACCCTGTTTGACATGACATTATCAATGGCACTATGCAACAAGTGTCGTGCCTTAGCATCCTTAGCAATCGATGAGATATCTTCAGCAGTGTAATCAGTTTTCTCCATTGGTACAGACTTTGCTGGTTCACCTGCAACTACAACAGAGAGCTTGGTTGGCTTGTGTAGTCCTTCATTGATTCTGTCAAGGTATTCTGGATCTGTAGCTTCCTGAAACATAGACATCCTCACCTTCCATAAGGGATATTCAGATGGTTTCAGTATGGGAACTCTAATAGTCTCATATCGATTATGGATTTGAGTCTTTGGAGGTTCTTCAGTTTTGGTGGGCTTGGTTAGAGTTTGTTCTTCTTCAGACATGATTGTTTTTGGATCTTTACTGTATGTATGTTAACAGATTCCTCTGATACCACTTGTTAGGTCACACACACTGTAGAAGGGGGTTGAATACGGTGTTTAGCATAATCAAATCGAATTAAGAACACAAGTAACTGAACACAGATTTTATTCAACACAATAAACTCTGTTACAATATGGAACTGTCCTCTCTCAGTGATGAACAAATTATCACGAGAGCTGCTAGGGTTACAATGAATAATATTTTCGATAATGATAACTGTTAGTCCCTTAACAATGTAACAAGAATTATATAAGGGGGGTTGAATGGAATTCTTGAAATGTTTTCTTTAATAAAAATGTTTTAACTCAAATATATATATAAGTATGAATTGATTAGCAGAATGCGGAATAGTTACTTGAAATGAATCAACACACAAGTAATTAAAAACAAGAGTCTTTAAAAACTTTCTGGTGGATTTGAATGATTCCACCAGAGATATATAATATATATCGAGAGAACTCTGTGTGCAAAAAGCTCACAACTGCTTACAAAATGATAACAACTAAGAACGAGATAAATGCTAAGAATACAGCTTACAAATATTTCTCTCTTGGTTGCTTGGTTTCTTAGTTATTATTCTATTGCTGTTTCATGGTTTATATATCACCAAGATTACAAAGTAATAAGACATGATAATAAAACAAAAACTATCAAGTCTAATACAATGCTACTTCATTACTCTATTCTAGTATCTTTGAATATCTTCATAATAGCATGGAAATTGTAATGCTTCTTTGTTCTCGAAAACCCAGTTGAATAGGCTACCACATTCCATTTGCATACACTCGACGCATGTGATTGTGTTGTCACTGTCAACAGATATTTGAATTCTTTATTTGTCGGATTTATGATCATCCGTCGAGTTATTGATCATCCATCGGGTTGTTGATCATCCGTTAAATTCATAGTTGTTTATCCGTCGGGTAGCAATCAGGCACTTGACTCCATTTTATTTATGAAAAATTACAAGACATCATCTATGTACAATTAATCAACCTATTCTGCATATCTAGTTAAAGTCAACATGACTTAAGTACTACTACAGATTCTAAACAATGTGTATGCAGAAATGTGCTACAAATTTATTGTTACATAAGCTACTCACTCGATGGATAATAAATCATCATCCGTCGGGACTAAAATGAGTTATCCGTCGGGACTATAATCCTTATCCGTCGAGTGCTACGTTTTCACTAAGTAAAATCTACCAAGGTGTTTTGTTCATGAAATCATCAAGTACACAACATATACACAACAATCTCCCCCAATTTATGTCTACTGGAATTGTAGCCATAAATTAAGAGATACTTGATGATAACAAAACACCCTAAAAATACAACTTTAAAAGACAGTAGATAATACTGAAAAGTGCTTCAATTAACAAAATGTACAAAGTTTTGCTCACGGTCATTTTCAAGATGCTCCTCTAGCCTGAGCAGATTTATCTAGTTTCTTGAAGGTCTGGATCTCTTTTCAAACTTTCTGTTGTTTTCTTCAATCTGATTTTAGAGCTGCCTGTGGAATTCCAGTTCATCAGATTCTGAGAGATTTAGCTTTTCTTGCATTTCCAAGAGAGTCTCATTGCTAGAGATACTCAATTGGTCTTCTAATCTGAAAAATCTTCTCACTCCTTTGTCATCCATGAACTCCATCAGCCAGTAGGGCCTTAGATGCACTCTTCTCCCTGTGTAAGGGATGATTAAAGTCTTTGGGAGTGCATCTTTAGCTCTAACACTCCTTAGTTCTTTAATCTTCTTTAGTACCAATCTTCTTGCAATAACATTGAACCCAAAGTTCTTCTTGAAAGATGAATAAACCTAAATCAGTACAGCTTGGCTTTCTTGAAGGATCCTGTGAAGTGGCCACTGAATCTCCTTTCCTCCCTTGTACTTGAACACTAACCTTTCAGGTAGGTTTCTGTATGCATCAATTCCTCTCACTTCATCTAGTTCATCTAGATAGAGGTTTAGATCAGAAAACTCCTTGATGTCACACAAGTACAGATCATCTCCTTTGTTGACTTTAGATTGAGCTTTGACTAGAGATTTGGATTTGAGAGGTGACAACTTTACTTTCTTGACTACTCTTGACTATGTTCTTTTTGGCTGGCTGAGGATTGGTAAATTGAAATCAGGAATTGGTATGTTTTCCCATTCTATTGGCTCATCCTTAGGCACAATAGGTTCACCATGAATGTTCCTGTAAGGATCCACCACCTTGATATCTTCAAATACCACAGAGGGTTTTGATGCTTGAGCTGTAGTTGAAGTGGACTCCTTGGGAAACTGATTCTCCAATTCCTTATCAACAATCTCCAGTTTCCTTTTAGTTCTTTTAGCCAATTCCTTGATTCTTGGAGACTTCTTCTGTTGTTCAACTTGCTTCTTTGGATCTTGAGATTCAATGATTTCAGATGGCTGAGCAGGAATTTGTTGTGATGAATTTACAGCATGTAGCTTGGCCAAGATAGCAATTTGCTCTTTCTTTTGTTAAGCCTTTTTAGCATCTAGAGCAGCTTGCTTCTTTTCCTGCTTCAATCTAGCCTTTTCTTCTCTCTTTGCTTAAGCAAATTGAGGATGTCCAGCCACCACACAAATTTCTTTCCCATTCCTGAAAATTTTAGCAATCCTCTTTTTGGAAGCTGAATCAGCTGGATCTTTGTAGAAAATAATTGACCTTGACAGAAGCTTCTTTTCATCAGGCTTAGGTGTCTCATACACAGTATCCAGGGGTTTTTCAATGATAATTTTGGATAATTTATCCTTGGTTTCAGAATTATTTTAGCCTTTGGAGATTTGATGCAGGATGATTGTCCCCTTTCCAGATAGTCCATGCTCATCTCATTCACAGAAATTTGCTTGACTTGAGAGTGATGGATGGTTGACTTTATTGGCTCCTTGACTAGTTCAGACTTCTATTGTATATCCTCATCAATCTTCTCCCAGTTGATTGGCTTCAACTGCTTCATTTCAGCTGCTCTAATGTTGGCTGTTGCTTCATTTATCAGATCTATACTATTTGTAACTGGTGGCTTTGAGATAGTAATTGAAGGCACAATCACTTTACTGATTTGAATTTAAAGCTTCTCCCCCTCACTTGGTCCTTTCTCCCCCTTTTTTTTATCATCAAGTTGAGCAGAGGAGGGGATTTCAGCAGCCACCAGTTTTTGAAGTAAATCTGTCTGTTGGGCTTGATGAAGATGAATGGCTGTTAAAGATGCTTCCATGACTGACATTCTTGTATCCAATGCATCTATCTTGGTTGCAAGATCAGAATTTTTCCTTAATTGCCTCTTGATGTCAAGCATTGTAGCTTCTGAAAGCTTAGAGTCCACTTTGTCTGAAATGGCCTTCTTCATCTCCTCAATATCACCCTTGATGGTGTTTACATCCCTAGCATGTTGGAAGCCTTGAATTTGTTGAAGTTGCAGAGAGGCTAGATGTGCCTGAAGGAGCTTTTTGGTGCTGGAATTTGTAGTGGTTTGAAGAGCAGTATTTGTCTGATTGATTAGTTGGATCAGGGTTATCTTGAAGTAGTGCTCATCACAGTGCTTTGAAAATTCCCATGATGGCATACCTGATCTTGAACTAGAACCTACTTCTCCCCCTATGTCCATTGCTTCATCTTCACTATCCCTACTTTCATCACCAAAGAAATCAGCTGAGCCACCAGTCTCATAATCCACATCACCAGCTGTAGAGGGCAAAGCTGTGATGGCATCCTTAGCTCTTATCATAGACTGTGTGGTATGCACCAGATTGAGCATCCTTTTTGCATTATCATTGCCCTGTTCAGCTAGAAGTTGATAAGCTGGAACAGGGTGAGTAAATGCCTCAGCATCAAGAGAGGTGGAATATATAACAGCTTTAGGTTGCTGAGATAGTCCTTCCATGTCTGCATCCTGGACATTCATTAACTCACTAGCAATGACATCCATCCTTATAGCTCCAGTACCTGCATTTCTCTCGTTTTCTCTCTTTTGTTGCATCAGGGTCTCACCCTGGCTCCCCACCCTCACACCCTCACCTTCACCTTCTAAGGTGGGACTCCTCTCACTTTCTTTTGCCAATCCTGAAGAAATGGATTGCATAATTTCACTCATTTCCTCTCCTTTTTCCTGAAAGTAACCCAGACTCTCACTCAAAACACTCTTCTCTCTCAATCCTAATAGTGACTGTACAACCACTAATTCTTCTGCACTTGAAATAAATGAAGTTTGAAGTTGTGCAGATATACTCGACGGATGAGTGATATCCATCGGGTGAGTGGTTTTGCTATCCGACGGATAACTGCTGTTAAGCTTATCCGTTGGGATACAATCACTACTCGACGGATGAGCAATATCCATCGAGAGAGTAGAAATGAATGAGCTAGGAATGGAAACTATTGTGGACTCTGTGCTGATTGAAGATATTTTGGGCACAGATGATTCAACAGTTCCTGAAAGAATGGGCAAGTGAGCCAACAAAGCATCTAAAAGATGATGCTCACTTGCATTAGATTTTGGTTTCCCCAATAAAGTTAAAGAAGGGGAATCAGGAATTGATGTGTTTATCATATCCACATCCAGTGAGTTTGTAGGTGAGTTTGGTGTTTGAGGTGCTTCTATTACTAGAGATTTTGGCTGTGACTCCACATTTATTGGAGTCACATCAAACTGAATTTGTGAAGGTGCAGTGATTGTGTCTTTAGCACCAGTTTGCACAGTGTGTGTACCATGTGCATCCCCAAGGGTTTTAGATTTTTTTCTTTCTGGCATAAGTTTGTGGTGAGCTTGTGTTCCTAACCCTTTTGGCATGTGCTCTTGGTTGAGAGCTTTGTTCAATAACTATATCCTTTTGGGAAGATGCAGCTAGAAATGAGCTTTTATCCTTTTTAAGCACTGCAGTTTATTGGGAAACTGTAGTGTGGCTTGGCTGGGAACCACTCAACTTTCCATCCTTATCCTTAGGGTTCTTTTATGTTCACCCCTTCCCTCACCTGTCTTACCCACCTGCACACTCCCCTCTTTGGTTTTGGTAGATTTTGCAACTGGCATCTTTTGAGAGATACCAGAGGGGGCTTTCTTTGATTTGGATTTTGAAATATTTGCAGGTTTGGTAGCTTGGGTAGGCAACTGTTGGGTCATTGACACAGTTGCCATAGCCACACTAGAACTCAAAGAAATTAGTGAGGTTGGAATAGTGATAGGAATAGATGAACTTACCTCACTTACCTGAGGTGCTTCCATTACAGGGAAATAGAACAATGGCACCACCTTGTGATGATTGGCCCTGTTCAAATCTGCAATGAGCCTTTTCTCTTGAACCCAACAATCTAATTTGTTGTTAGGGTTCTCAAGCACAATACACTCAGAGAGATGATTAGCTAACATCATAAATAATCTATCATAATACACATTCTTACATCTCTTATTTAACTCTCCTAGTTTAAAACCTAACTCAAACAAAACAAGGTCACTGAAATTATAGAATTTATCTGTAACTAGCATGGAAATATTGACTGAATCAAAATTACTAACTTTACCTGAAAAGACCTTTGTCACTACATCACACATAAAACTCCATTCTTTCCTAAGGCTCAGTCTCCTAATGTCACGTAACTTAGAAGTAGAAAGAGCATAGTTCATGGAATTAAGCATATTGATTATATCAGTGTCAGTGTGTGGTGAGGTCACAGTGTTATCAGGAATCTTGAAACATGCTTTTATAACATCACTATTGATACAGAATTCTTTACCTTTAATGGTGAGTGTGATTGTCTTATCTGTTGAGTTGTATGTAGCAGTGGTCCACATCTCTTCAACAACTTCACAAAAGATTGTGGGTGACTCCAGCATGGCATAGCTAAGCTTGCAATTCTTCACAAGGTCCATCATCTTGTGATAGTCACCAGATTGTTGAATACCCTTGTTTACTAATGCAGTGAAATTATTCTTCTCATAAATAAACCAAGTTTGAGACATAATCTTGACAACGGGTGCCATTGTTAGAGAATGAGAGCTTGAAGAGAAAGAGTAAGTGCTTTGAAAGAGAAAGAAATTTGAGCAGTTGATTTGAGAATGATAAAAGAAAAGCAATTAAAATGAAATAAGCTTTTATACTATCTCAAAGAATAACTGCTAAAAATAATAAAGTAAAATAAAGTAACCAATGAAAATTGCCTAAAATAGTCGTTTAAAAAATAAACGGTAAAAATTCCACCCATTATCCGTCGTGTTATGCTTACAAACTGTAAGTATACTCGATGGATAATGTTCAGGTAATTAACGGCTGAGATTAAGACAATTCGACGGATGAGGATAGACTGTTATTCGTCGAGTTATAAAATATTCCAGAAAAATAATTGATTTTTATTAGCAAATAGTATACCGACGGATGATCAAACTCGATGAATAAGGATCATCCGTCGAGATGTAAATTTTGACTTAGCCAAAATTTCATCCAAGACTGAAAAATTAATTAAATTTCTGGCTGCATTTCAACTTGCAAATTATCTCATATGGATTTAAGAATAATTAAGCATACCTAACTCACTTACCAACCTTGAAAAGGTGGATTCATCCAGTGGCTTGGTAAAGATCTCTGCAAGCTGCTTCTCACTTGGAACAAAGTGTAGTTCCACAGTACCATTCATTACATGTTCTCTTATGAAGTGGTACTTGATATCTATGTGCTTTGTCCTCGAATGTTGTACTGGATTTTCAGTGATGGCAATTGCACTTGTGTTATCATAGAAAATAGGAATCCTCTCAACTTGCAAACCATAGTCTAGCAATTGATTCTTCATCCATAATATCTGTGCACAGCAACTACCAGCAGCAATATATTCAGCTTCAGTTGTAGAAGTAGAAACTGAATTTTGCTTTTTACTGAACTAGGACACAAGCTTATTTCCTAGAAATTGACAGGTTCCTGTTGTACTTTTTCTATCAATTCTACAACCTGCATAATCTGCATATGAATAACCAGTTAGATCAAAACTAGAATCTCTTGGGTACCAAATGCCAAGTTTTGGTGTTCCCTTGAGATATTTGAAAATTCTTTTAATAGCTATTAAGTGAGATTCTCTAGGATCAGCCTGAAATCTAGCAAATAAACATGTAGCAAATATTATATCTGGCCTACTAGCTGTTAAGTACAGAAGTGAGCCAACCATGCCCCTATAACTTGAAATATCCACAGACTTTTCAGTAGTTTTTAATTCAAGCTTAGTTGCAATAGCCATGGGGGTTTTTGCAGATGTACACTCTATTAGATCAAACTTCTTTAAAAGATCAAAAATATATTTAGTATGACTAATGAATATTCCATCACTAACTTGCTTAACTTGCAAACCAAGAAAGTAGGTTAGTTCTCCCATCATACTCATTTCATACTTACTTTACATTAATTTGGCAAACTTTTTGCAAAGTTTCTCATCTGTAGAGCCAAAAATAATATCATCTACATAAATTTGAACAAGTATACTAGAGCCATTAACATTTCTAAAGAATAAAGTTTTATCTACAGTACCTCTTGTGAAATGATTTTCTAACAGGAACTTTGATAAAGTGTCATACCAGGCTCTAGGTGCTTGCTTCAATCCATAAAGTGCTTTCAAAAGATAATAGACATGATCTGGAAAATTTGGATCTTCAAAACCAGGAGGTTGACTGACATAGACTTTCTCCTCCAAATCTCCATTCAGAAAGGTACTTTTGACATCCATTTGATAGACCTTGGAATTGGCATGGGCTGCATAGGCTAAGAAGATTCTAATGGCTTCAAGTCTTGCAACAGGAGCAAATGTTTCATCAAAATCTATTCCTTCTTGTTGACAATAGCCCTTAGCAACCAATCTAGCTTTGTTCCTGACTACTATACCATTTTCATCCATCTTGTTTTTGAATACCCATTTGGTGTCTATTGGATTCTTTCCTTTAGGCTTGGGCACCAGCTTCCATATATTATTCCTTTCAAATTGGTTTAGCTCCTCCTGCATAACTAAAATCCAATCAGGATCCAACAAAGCTTCTTCTACCTTCTTTGGTTCTTCCTTGGAAAGAAAGCTGTTGTATAGACATTCTTCTTGAGTTGCTCTCCTGGTTTGAACTCTAGAAGAAACATCACCAATTATGAGCTCAAAGGGGTGATCTTTTGTCCATTTTCTTTGTTGAGATAGATTAGCTCTAGATGAAGAGGCCTCATTGTTGTCTTGATGTGTGATTGAGTTTTGATTGTTAGAAACTCCCCCTGAGTTTGTGGATCTTTGATTTGAGAAGGGGAACTTTCTGTAAGTGATCTATCCTGACTTCTTGCTCCTTTTGATAACCCGACGGATGGTGAATTTTGAGTACCGACGGATGAAGCTGGTTGTCTCCCGACGGATAACGCAGATTGCCTCCCGACGGATGAAGCATTATGCAACTCGACAGATGTTGAGTTTTGTGCTTCATTAGTAGTAGATTTTTCTGCATTATCCTTTGATACTGTTTCTTGATCACTTTCATCATCACTGTCATCACTAACCATCTCCACATTGTCGAATTTGAGGCTCTCATGGTAATCTCCATCTTGAAGTCCTTCAATCTTTTTATCATCAAACACAACATGTATTGATTCCAAAACAATGTTGGTTCTTAGATTGTAGACTCTATATTCTTTACCAACAACATATCCAACAAAAATTCCTTCATCTGCTTTAGCATCAAACTTCCCATTTGATCAGTTTGATTTCTCAAAATATAACATTTACAACCAAAGACATGAAGAAAATTTAGAGTTGGCTTCTTGTTCTTAAACAATTGATAGGGAGTCATGCATCTTACTTGATTAACCAGGGAAATATTCTGAGTGTAGCATGTAGTATTTACAGCTTCAGCCCATAATATGTTGGCAGCATTGTCCTTGCAGCTTCAATAAGCAATCTGTTCTTCCTTTCCACTACTCCATTCTGTTGTAGAGTTCTTGCTGCTGAAAACTCATGCAGAATCCCATTCTCCTCACAAAATGCTCTCATGACAGAATTCTCGAACTCAGTTCCATTATCACTCTTGATTCTTCTAACCTTGAAATCTGGATGATTATTGACTTGCCTTATGTGATTGATGATGATTTCATTAGCCTTATCTTTAGAATTTAGGAAATATGTCCAAGAGAACTTTGAGAAATCATCTACAATTACTAGAAAAAATCTTTTCCTTGAGATGGACAACACATTGACTGGTCCAAACAAATCCATGTGTAGCAGTTGCAAAGGTTCTTCAATTGTTGAATCAAGTTTCTTCCTGAATGATGTTTTAATTTGCTTCCCTTTTTGGCAGGCATCATCACACAGTCCATCCTTAGAAAACTCCACTAGAGGAATGCCTCTAACCAGTTCTTTCTTTACTAGCTCATTCATGGTCTTGAAGTTTAAATGGGATAGCTTCTTGTTCCATAGCCAACTTTTATCCTGACTTGCTTTACTGAGAAGACAAGTAACAGATTCTGCATTAGATGAGTTGAAATCATCTAGGTACACATTTCCTTTTCTCACCCCAGTGAGAACCACTTTGTTGCTTCTTTGGTTAGTCACAACACAGGCTTCTGAGTTGAAGGTTACTGAGTTGCCTTTATCACAAAGCTAGTTGTTTTCTCAACAAGTTGTGTTTGAGACCATCCACTAAGGCAACTTCCTCAATGATGACATTGTCCTTTGAAATCAAGCCATATCCCACAGTATAACCCTTGTTATCATCTCCAAAAGTAATACTTGGGCCAGCTCTCTCCTTGAACTCTGTAAGTAGGGTAGAATCACCAGTCATGTGTCTTGAAATGCCACTATCCAAGTACCAAAGATTCTTTCTGTTTCCCTGCACACATCAAAATCAAATCAAGTTGATTTTGGTACCCAAGTTTCCTTGGGTCCTGCCTTGTTAGCTTTCTTTCTCTGTTTCTTAGGCTTCATCTCATTTGACTTGGGGATATTAGATTCATCCTTGGTCATTTGAGTTGGGCCTTTGAAACCATTCATTGCAACAGAATTATCATGTATATTATAATTAACAGGGAATGGCATGCTATTAGTGAACATGTTATTCCAGTAAGGCATACTAAATGGCATTTGTGGCATACTAAATACAGCATAATAAGGATTAGGTGTAAATGGCATATTAGCAAACTGTGCATTCATATTCCGTGTAGACATAGCATTCATAGGCATGGGAGGCATGGTATTCATGTTAGGAAAGTGAGGTGGCACAGACATGGAAGTAGGCATGACAGATTTGCAATTAACAGACAAATGATTTACACTACCACACTTGACACAGATTTTTCTAGGAGCATATTTATCAGGTGTGTAGTTATTGTGTTTGTTAATCCCTAATTTACCATTTCTATTATTTTTCTTTTAACCTCTGTTTTCACCTCAATCTTTTCAAGTCTGTCACTTAACTGTTTGAAAGTCATGTGACCAACATTAGCCTTTTTCCCTTTCTTAACTTGACTCGATTCTCCTGAAACAAAGTTCTTGGAAACAGATCCATACTTTTCATTCAGCTTAACAAGTTTGGCTTTACTGATAGGCTTACTTACAGCCGACGGATGAGGATTTTCATCAGTCGACGGATAACCCTTTTTGTTATCCGACGAATGATCCTCATCATCCGTTGAGTCTACATCTGTTAGCACTCCATTCACCAAATTTGGTTCTAGTTTCTCCTTGTTCTTTTTTCAGGATGCATCACAGAAGGACTCGATTCCTTGAACTTTGGTAATTTTGAGCATGGACATCTCTAGATGTTTTCTATGCCTTAATCACCTCCTGTTCACGCTCGAGCTGCTTCTTTAAAATTTCTTCTTTCTTCAAGGACTCAGTTAATTCCTCCTTGGAAATCTTACACTCAATTCTTAATTTTTCAAAATCAATGAACTAAGACTCTAGCACATTATTTCTCTCACTCAAAAACAAGTTGTTTTTTTTTATTTTAGTAAGAGACTTAAGTGTAACACGCAAATGATATAACTATGTAGACATGTCATTTATAGCATCATTACACTCAGCTTTAGATAAATGTGTAAGGTTTGTAGTAATTACCTGATTACTTGAAGAACTTGTTACTGTTTCATCAGACTTGGCCATTAGGGCTAGATTGACATAGCTGACATCTTCATCTTCATCCAGACCATCTGCTGCCCAGTCATTTTCTTGTGTAATGAATGCCCTTTCCTTTTGTTTGAGAAGCTCAAAGTATTTTTGCTTATAATCCACAGGCTCAAACTTTTTCTTACTGGAATCTGACTTCCTACACTCACTGGCAAAGTGCCCTACCAAGTCACATTTGAAACATTTGAATTTTGATTTATCCACCATGTTTTTATTTGGCTTGGCTGCTTCAAAGTTCTTTTTAAACTTGAGCTTGGCAAATCTTCTGGAAAGAAATGCTAAATGTTCATCAATGTCTTCCATGTCATCTTGGCTCAAAGAATCTTCACTTTCTACTGCAAGCCCCTTGCCCTTGCTTTCACAGACTCTTGAAGTTGACTCAACAGCTTCCATCTTCATCTCCTTCTCTTTCTCTAACTCAGTAACTAGTGCAATGGACCCTCCTTTCTTCTTTCCTCTCTCCATCCTCTCATCTTGCTCTATTTCAAGCTCATAAATTTTCAGGATGCCATACAGTCTCTCCAAAGTAAACTCCTTATAATCTTGTGAGTTTCTTACTGAGAATGTCATTGGTTTCCATTCCTTTGGAAGAGATCTATGGAATTTCAGATTGGAGTCTTTTGTCTGATAGACCCTTCCATGCAACTTTAGAGCATTTAGCAGTTTTTGATACCTACTAAAAATGTCAGTGAGAGACTCACTTTCTTCATTATGAAAATGCTCATATTGCTGAATCAGTAGCTGCATCTTGTTTTCTCTAACTTACTCAGTGCCATCACAGATGATCTGTATTGTATCCCAAACATCCTTGGCAGTTTTGCAGTTGATAATGTTGTCAAACATATCACCATCAACTCCATTAAACAGGATATTCATGGCCTTTTTATCCTTCCTGACTTGTTCAATATCAGGATCAGACCATTCATGCTTTGGCTTGGGGAAAGATGGCTCATTTTCAGTTGCAGCTCTCATTTGAACATGAGGGCATCTTTTTATGCAGTCCACATAGGCCTCATCTTGAGAAAGCAAATGAAGATGCATCTTTACCTTCCAATGATGGTAATTATCTTTATCCAGAAAAGGAATCTTGACTCCAACATCCTTCTTGTTCATCTTGCTGTATTGTTTTGATCTTTAAACTCTTTGTTCTTCAAGAGCTTGCTCTGATACCAATTGTTAGTCCCTTAATAATATAACAAGAATTACAGAAGGGGGGTTGAATGGAATTCTTGAAACTTTTTCTTTAATAAAAATGTTCTAACTCAAACATATATATAAGTGTGAATTGATTAGCAGAATGCGGAATAGTTACTTGAAATGAATCAAAACACAAGTAATTAAAAACAAGAGTCTTTAAAAACTTTCTGGTGGATTTGAATGATTCCACCAGATATATATAATATATATCGAGAGAAGTCTGTGTGCAAAAAGCTCATAGCTGCTTATAAAATGATAACAACTAAGAACGAGAGAAATGCGAAGAATACAGCTTACAAATGTTTCTCTTTTGGTTGATTGGTTTCTTAGTTACTATTCTATTGCTGCTTCATGGTTTATATATCACCAAGATTACAAAGTAATAAGACAGGATAATAAAACAAAAACTATCAAGTCTAATACAATGCTACTTCATTACTCTATTCCAACATCTTGAATATCTTCATAATAGCATGGAAATGGCAATGCTTTCTTTGTTCTCGAAAACACCAGTTGAATAGGCTACCACATTCCATTTGCATACACTCGACGCATGTGACTGTGTTGTCACTGTCAACAGATATTTGAATTCTTTATCCGTCGGGTTTATGATCATCCGTCGAGTTATTGATCATCCGTCGGGTTGTTGATCATCGTTCGAATTCATTGTTGTTTGTCCGTCGGGTAGCAATCAGGCACTTGACTCCATTTCATTTATGCAGAATTACAGGACATCATCTATGTACAATTAATCAACATATTATGCATATCTAGTTAAAGTCAACATGACTTAAGTACTACTACAGATTCTAAACAATGTGTATGCAGAAAGTGTGCTACAGACTTATTGTTACATAAACTACTCACTCGATGGATAATAAGTCATCATCCGTCGGGACTAAAATGAGTTATCCGTCGGGACTATAATCCTTATCCGTCGAGTGCTACGTTTTACTAAGTAAAATCTACCAAGGTATTTTGTTCATGAAATCATCAAGTACACAAACATATACACAACACTAACACATATAGTGTAAACCCTATGTATGTGTTTATATACTACACAGTTACAAGATAAACTTCAACGGTGATATTAAATAATTCTGCTTCCTAAAATATATCAATCAGTTATCTTTTTTCCAAGTATTCTATTCTTAGAGAATTCCCTTCTCCATGCATATCTCTTCTTTGCGTTTGTCTTGATCTTCTTTCCTTTCAATCATGCCGCCTGCCTTATCTGAAAGTCTCCTTAAGTCCTAATATTATCTTCTGATAAATATCTTCTGATATCTTAAGTTCTGACAACTTAGTTTGATATCTTAAGTTCTGACTTCAGTATAAGTACTGATTTTCAGTTAAGTACTGATTGTCCTTGTTTAAGTAGATCTGAAAACTAAACAACAATCATATTAGACATGACATCACAAATATATCTAACAAATCCAAATAGTAAATTTAACATCCATAAAAATCAGATTAAAAATATCTAGACTATCACATAATTCCCACTTATATTTTAAAAAGTCCGTTGAACTATTTTAAAGAAATAAAGCAAATTTCACACATTAATCACATTTCTATAATTTATAAAATGGTTTAAGATCAATAAAATCCTTAAATCCTTTTAAAAATATTTAAAAATAAAACCCGATCTCGAATTCGAACATGCACACACATCAAATAGTATGTAAACACATAGGATCATCACATATATTTCACATTCACACTTTTAAATATTTTCATCCCTTTTAATACAGTTTCGTTCAACTTGACGGCACGACGACACACGTACCACCTTAACTGACTCGTCAAACTGGAACAAATTACTTTACGCTCCCAGTTACTAGCATACAACAATGACAATTAATCACAAAATCAATTAACCTTTTATTTATTCATATAAATTCATAATTGCAACAAAAGTATACTTTATTCACTTAATCATGTCGCGAAATTCTTAGTCGCTACACAAATTGACTTCTGTCTATTCAAATTGTTTTTATTAATTAGTATTTATCAAAATGTTATAAGTAATATTAAATAAACATATTGGAAAAACTAATTATCAAATAAATATAAGATATATAAATTAATATATAATTATCTAAAATAAAAATTTGGTTGATAAGATGATTAAATATATACTCTATATTATTAAGTGAAACATTATTTTAGTGCAGCACAAAAGTGCATAAGTACAAAAGTATCAAATTTGATTCTCACCTAAAAAATTGATTTTTATTCTCTCTAAACTTTATTTTCTACTCCCTCTGTCCTGTCCCAATAGATGTTAACATTAGAAATAGAGGGGTCGGCACGTTTAATACTCTAATCTAATTTAGTTTCATACTTATTTTGAATTTTTTTTGAATAAAATTTAAACATTTAATATTTATTCAGATAAAAAAGTCTTTAAATAATGTATGTAATTATAGTAGATTAGAGCCTTGCAATACATGTTGATCACTCTATTTCAAATGTTAACGGTCTAAAGGGATGGGGAGAGTATTGGTTAGTGTTTACTTACTTTTAATTGGAAAAATATTTTTTTATCATAATTAATTTATATTAAATAACTATATTTAACAAAACTAATTATAAGAAACTATCAAATAATATTAATAAAGATTAAATTATCTAAAATAACAAATATTTCGTTCATAAAATAATATATAATTCTTTTCAAAAACAAAAGAATATATTAGATTTCTATAACAAGTAAAATAAGCAGAATTGGAATTATTATAGATAATTTCATATTTGATTTGATTTACATAATTATTCTTTGCAAGTATCAATTTAATATTTTATATGTAATATATTAATTTTGATTTGTGGTTCGTACTACAAATACGATTTCGATATTTTAATCTGATTCACACATAGTATCAACTGTTGATACTTATAACTGAAACCGTGTTCTATTAGAATACAAAATTACTAAATCTTGATACTCATTTAAAAAAAATATATATATTTTTAAAATTTTATATAATTAAATTCCAACTAACTTGAATTAACTTCTAATCTAATATACAAGTAAAATAATAGGTCTATATAATTAAAGTTAAAACTATAACTAGTTTTTAAGCTTAGTAAAAAAAGAATTGTACAGTAAAAATTTATAATTACATTAGACTTCGTGAGAAAGTTTGACAAGGCGGGTAAGAGATTGGGAGGTTGCCGTGATTTTTTCAAAAACGCCTTTCAGACGTCGCTTAACTACGTAAAGTTTACGTAAACTGATGTCAAGAGTTTGTCGCTTAAGTGCGATTTATCTTGGTTCACGTCGTTTGCAGGTTATTACGTGAGCTCGTGGGGTTTACCGATAGCGCACCGAAGTGAACGCTGAGGATTCCTACAATAAAAAATTTGTTAAAGACATCGATTTTGTGTAGGTTTGAAATTTTTAAAATAAATAATTTATAATTATTGAGCATGTGAATTTTGCGTTCCTTTGAAAATTTAAAATAAATACTTATAAACTAAAATGAATAATGATTTATAAGTAATAGATAAATGAATATTGTAAATTATATAAGTTGAAACTTTTTTAATTAAATAATTAAAATAAATAATTTTAAATATAATTAACTTAATTTTTGAATTTTAAATCAAAAAGTATTTAAAAAAATACATTTTAAAATTAAATTAATAAACAAAATGAAAAATAAAAATAATTTGAGAAAATTATTGTCGTCACGAACATTTAATTTATAAGCTTTTAATTTGTATATTCGACTTATCACTATTCCAAATGGTATAATCCACTTCATATAAAAGACATTGACAGTTGAGGCGAGCCTATGCCTATAAGCATCTTCGATAAGAAATTGCAAAAATAGTTGTCAGTATCGTAGGGAACCCGCCGCCGTCACTGGGCTTACGAAATAGCCTGCAAAGGCTTTGACTAAGAAGGCATAATCATAAATTCCCCACGGGCTCACGTAATAGTCTGCAAACCACGTGAAGGTAAACCGCATTGAAGCGACAGACTCTGACTAAGGAGGCATAATTAAATTCTTCTCCCGTGGATTCGAACTGTGACCAAGAGGATAGTTATCCCCTCTTTAAAACTGAGTCAACCCTTACGGGCAAATTCTTATAAATTTTAATATTAACTTACCAAAATTCTATTCCAATAATTAGTAATCTTTAAAAGTTGTATGGTCCCTAAATTAACCGTAAAAGACTTAATAACTTAAAGAAATCTATACTCTTTATTAACAATTTAGTAGTTTAAAAATTAGTAGTTTAACAGATATATAATACTTTATTTATTATTTTTAATAATTAAAATTAGGGGATAATCGTCAAATTAAATTATAGTTCATTCCGATTATTATAGTATAGTATAGATTCATTTAACAATAAGTTAGTTTTTTTTGCAGTCACAACAAAGCGGAAGGTTTGATCCGGAGAATTTAGGGCCTGTTTTGTTTGGAGTTGAGGGGGTTTGGTCCGGAGAGAGTTGCAGAGAACCAAAAATATTGATACAAGGGTTTAGAGCAATTCCAACAAACTCGTAAATAAATTACTATTATATGCATTCCTAAGTCATTATCATGACCCAACTTCAACAATCATCCTTAATTAGCTCAATTTTTTTAAAAATAATTATATGCACACTAAGTTATGCCGCAAGTAATGAAGGGCTGGTCATATTTTAGAGGGAAAGTACTATATACTATATAAAAATTGGTTGAGGAATCATTATATGCTCCTCAATAAAAGGAAGGTTTGAAGATCTTAAATTTGTAGGGAGGCACAAGGAGAGTGTTGGAGATGATTTGTGATTAGTTTTGTTAAATATGACTTAGGAGGGAGGATAGAGTAGCATTTGGAGTTGCTCTTTGTATCCAATCTGCATGATTGCATGTACCCACGTGAAGATAATTTCATAGGGAAGGGTTAGGGTTTCGTAACGAAACTAATGGATAAACTAATCAAATTTATTTAAACCGGATATTAGTAAATAACAAGGTCATAAGGGAATCATTGATTTGATTCGATAGCACGGACGATTTAATCCTTGATTAGTTTGTTTGGTGTAATTATAATTAGAGAAAACGCTATGGGATATGCAAGTCCCAATCGAAGAAAACTATGGGTCAAGGTATTGTCCCAAATACTTTACGTACTTTTATATATCATTGTATTTCATTTGTACCTGGAACACACAAATCTGTACAAACACAAGTCGGGGGTATTTTGCAGAAAAAGTCTTTCATTCTTTGGAACGAGGGTAAGATTTTGCAGAAAAAGTCTTTTCATTCTTTGGAACGAGGGTAAGATTGGTATGGTATATCCTCCTCAGACACATATTTACAAGATACGGTTGATTGATTGATACACTCTTTATTATAAGTGAAATCGTTTTATTGGTGTACACAAAAGTACCGAAATACCAAATTTTGGTATTACCTAACGCAAATTGACTCTATTCTATTTAAAATTATTTTTATTAATTAATTTATTAAATGTTTATAAGTAATAAATAAACTATATTGGAATGGCTAATTATAAAATATAATAAGATAATATTAATTAATTTATAATTATCTAAAATAACAAATATTTGTTCATAAGATAATTAAAATATACTCTTTATTATTAAGTGAAACAATATTTTACTGCAGCACAAAAGTGCATAACTACAAAAATATCAAATTTTGGTTCTCAACAAAATTTGATTAAGTGAAACAATATTTTACTGCAGCCCAGAAGTGCATAACTACAAAAATATAAATTTTGGTTCTCACTAACATTTGAAATATAGGGTCGGCACATAGTTTAATACCTAATCAAATATAGTTTCATAACTTATTATGAATTTTTTTTGAATACAAGTTTAAACATTTAATATTATCAGAATAAAAAGTCTTTAAAATAATGT